>NW_016108122.1:161843-190463 GCF_001604975.1 Cebus imitator | reverse complement strand
CTGTTCAGTTCCCTTTTTAAACAGAGGAATGGGCGAATTCCCGTGGCTCCAATTGCCAGCCAAAAGGGCACCTGGACCAGTGTATTTTGTATGGAGAACCACTGCGCTGAAGCACTGACAAAGCAGCAGCACCTGCAAAGCAGGCACGCCGGCCGACACAGCCGAGCTGGCCGAAACAGCCACGCTGGCGACCTGTGGGGCTTCTCTGCCTGGGAATCTCCTAGTCTGTGGGCAATAAAAATGTGGCATCCACTCACCCTCTGTGCTTTCACTGGGAGCTGCAATACTGAGCTGTTCCTAAATGGCCATCTTGGATCGATCATTCTCTCCAGAATTTTTAATGATCGCCATTCTAACTGGCATGAGATGGTATCTCAATATGGTTTTGATTTGCATTTCTCTGATGACCAGTGATGATGGACATTTTTTCATATGTTTGTTGGCCTCATTAATGTCTCCTTTTGTAAAGTGGCTTTTCATATCCTTTGCCCACTTTTGGATGGGTTTGTTTGTTTTTCTCTTGTAAATCTGTTTTAGTTCTTTGTAGATTCTGGTTATTAGCCATTTGTCAGATGGGTAGATTGCAAAAATTTTTTCCCATTCTGTTGGTTGCCGGTTCGCTATAATGATTGTTTCTTTTGCTTTACAGAAGCCCTGGAGTTTAGTTAGATCCCATTTGTCTCTTTTGGCTTTTGTTGTCTTTGCTTTTGGTGTTTTAGCCATGAAGTCCTTGCTTATGCCTATGTCCTGAGTGGTATTGCCTAGGTTTTCTTCTAGGGTTTTTATGGTGTTAGGCCTTATGTTTAAATCTTTAATCCTTCTGGAGTTAATTTTAGTGTAAGGTGTCAGGAAGGAGTCCAGTTTCTGCTTTCTGCACATGGCTAGCCAGTTTTCCCAACACCATTAATTAGGCAGGGAATCCTTTCCCCATTGCCTGTTTTTTTCAGGTTTGTCAAAGATCAGATGATTCTGTTTTTAAAAATACACAAACCATAAAAAATTGTGATAACTTGTTTAATAATATAATAATAACAACAAAGAAAACAAGTTGTGGTTAGAACATTAAGAAACTGGAAGCTTTTTAGATTGCTGGTGAGGTTGTAAAATAGTGCAGCAACTGTGAAAAACAGTTAAGTGAGTTGTCAAAATGTTAAACATAGTTATTATAAGACTAAGAATTCTACTTCTAAATATATTTCTAAAAGAATTGAAAACAGGTATTCAAAAAAATCTTGTATATACAAATGTTCTTAGTAGTACTATTCAGAATAGCTAGAAAGTAGAAATAGATTTTTAAAATGTTATATATTTTGGAATATATATGGAATAATATGGAATATTATTCAGCCATAAAAAGAAATGCAGTACCGATAATGCCACAACGTGAAAGGTCACATGTTGTATAATTCTGTTTATATGAAATACCCCAAATAGGTAAATACCTAGAGAAAGAAAGCCTTTTAATGGCTTCTAGGAGTTGAGAGGTAGGAGTGAAAATGAATGGGAGTGACTACTTAATGAATACGGCTTTCCTTTTCTGGTAATAAAACTGTTTTGAAACTAGATACAGTTGATAGTTTCATAACATTGTGAATATACTAAATTTCACTGAATTTTATGCTTTAAAATGGTTAATTTTAACAAAATTTTGCCTTTAAAAAAATTGATGCATTATATTGAGATTGAAAGCCATATGCTGATGTGTTCACAGTGCAGCTTTCCTGTTTGTTTGTTTTTTTCTTTAGTTCCTAATAAAACAAGTGAAAGCAAGAAAAAAAGAATGTATGAGGCACAATTTGAATGTACTGCCCATTTTCATGTATTAATTAAATCTATGTAAATAAATAAATAAATCCATAAAAGTCAGATTTTTTTCAGTTCTCTTAAAGAATATAAAATCTGAAATCAAAGACGTTTTTAGGGTGGTGAATTGAGCTCTTTGATTCTGTTTCCATGAGATATAAAAGATACTTTTCCCTAACTGTGAAGAGAAGTGATACCGTTTTATAACAAATCCAGTTCTTCCATTTTGCTTACATGTCCCAGGGGGCTTTATTCCACAGGTTTGTGTATTCATAGCTCAAACTTTTAAACCTAACATCTTTTTAAAATAAAGTTTTATGAATTCCAAGATTCTTTAATTTCTTTTGAAAATAAAAATTCAAAATAAATATAATTTTGTCCTGAGTCTGAATCATATAAAAGAACTCAGATATATCAAAACTCAAATGACGATTATATTTGAAAGCTGTCAAAAGTGAATATGCAAGAACAGGGTGGAAATTTCTAAAAGCTCAGCATTGGTAGCCAAGAAGCTTACTATGCCTGACTGCCAAAACATACTGAATTCTCTAATTACTGTATTGTGTAATTCTTTCAGCGCTTCAATAACAGCCCATGAATGATAGCCTCATCTACAGAAACTTAAAAAAGGCCCAGAATCTTTTGAGACATAACTTTTTCTCAAAATCCTAAATACAAAACCAAAACATTTGCTATTCAAAGATGTTGTTTCAGAAATAAATGACTATAATAGTACATTACTGATGGTCAAAAAATTATCGGCTCTGAGAGCCTATCGCAAGGGCCTCTATCCTAACCTGAGGGGCCAAAAAGTCTTACCTGGAGAAGATGATATTTGAGCTGAGATCTTAAGGAGGAATGGAAGTTTTACTCAGAAAACAAAACAAAACAAACAAACAAAAAACAGGAAGCCAGTTGACATCACAGATGTAATGGTAGTAGTAAGATGGCAGCCAATCCAGAAAGAGGTAACCAGACTCAAGAGGTATTTAGTGAACAAAGTTAACAAAGTCACAAAGTCACACGTAGTTGAAATATAGAGGACATGTTTTAAAAAGGCTTTGGTTAGCAGCATCTAGTAGTAATGGCAGAGTTGGACCCTACCTGATGACTCTCCAGAAAGAAAGAAAATAAATAAAACAGCCATAAAATCTAAACATAATAAAAAGAGCAGCGACCTGAGGTACAGGTGACTGAGCAGAAGGCAGACTTAAGTGGAGAGTGCACAGAGCAGAGGAGAGGAGTTGAACAAAGTACGTTTTATTACCACAGCTTTTAGCCTAGGGCTAAGTGCAGTTGGTACGGCTCACATGGAGTGGTAGAGTGCAACTGAAAAAAAATGCTGCATTTTTTTTTCCTAGCAGAGGGAACTCAGGCTGCTGAAGAGAGTGGGAAAATACCAAAGGGGAGAAAAGGGGATCTCCAAATTCCTTCTACCCACAACTCTGATTGATTCTTGGACCACCCATGGGCAGAATCAGAGCAGCTCAGCTAAAGACAAAAAATCGCAGATGGCAGATATGTGTACACTAATGTGAAGGTAGATTAGCAGACATTATCAAATTTGAAAAAAGAAAAATTTTAAAAATAAGTAGAGCCTTAGGCATCTCTTAAATTGTGTCAAAGCATCTAACATACATGCAACAGGAAACCCAGAAGGAGAGGGGAAAAATTATAAAAAGTATGACAGCAAACGTTTTTGAAAATAATACCTCAAAAAACCTCTGTATTTAATAGAAGAAATTTGCAGATACAAAATAGTTAATGAACATAAAGTAGAAGAAACATGAAGGCTGCACCCATGTTTATCTCACAGTCAAATTGTTAAAGGCCAAAGATGAAAAGCAAATCTTGAAGGCAGCAAAGAAAAAATGATACATTCCTTACAAAAGAACAACAATCCAATTAACATCTGATTTTCTGGAAACCAGAGGCCAGAAGAGTAGAACGATATTTTTAAGGTGCTGAAAGAAACAGAAAACACTTGTACCAGATTCTACATCCAGAAAAAAAATTCCTTTTAAGAGTGAAGACAGGCGAGAGACTTTTTTTTTTTTTTTTTAAGCTGGCAAAGATGCTTAAGGAAGTCCTACATACTGAAAAAAAAGTGATGCCAGATAAAAACTCAGATCCTTAGACAATGGTGAAGAACACTAAAAACAGTAAATATCTGGATAAGTTCAAAATATTATTTTATTCTTTTTTAATTTTACTCATACTTTCTTATGAGGAAGATTATATAAATTATATAATAAGTAAAAGCAAAATTTATTATAGTTATGAATTTATAACACATATATATTTATAACAACTATACATAAAGTTTTGTGTATACATGGATGTAGACTACTGTAAAGTTTCTGGATTTGTGTGAAGAGGTACTACATTCACTCTAAATGAACTGAACATTGTTTTCTATAAGACAACAATTTTTTAAAATGCAATGATGTATAAAAAGCATTTGAAGAGAAGGCAGAATGCTGAAGAATTTTTTAGAAGATTTTGGCACTAGCTGGTTCCGTGTAAGAACAGCATCAGATTTCTCATGGGCCACTGTGACAGCCAGGGAGGTATGCTACTTGAATCTCCCTTGAAGAAAGAACTTGTCAGTCCGTTGCAAGAAGTTCAGCAAGCTGACAGCTTCCAGTTTTTAACACCTTCACAAAACTCTTTAGCTTTCAAGCTGAATCCATGCTCCTCCTGAGCAACTCCAGCCAAAGACTAAGCATGGTGAGGATTCTAGGACCAGCGTATTTTTCTCCAATACAGAGCTCCTTAATGGGAAGTATTGGCTCCTGAGATCCCCACTGGGGACTTTTTTTCATTTTTGCCTTGTGGTTGGAAGGTTCCCTGCCCACCGTTGCTCCTTTTCCTTCTCTGTTTCACATTCGATAAAACTCTCATACTCCTGACTCCACATAGCCATCTATTTCCCAGAGGACCCAGCTAACACAGCTTCCATGCCAAAGCTGGAACCATACCTGCCTGCTTCTATGGTTTGAAAGTCCTCTCCAAAACTCATGTGAATATTTCATTGATATTGTGATGTTATTAAGAAATGAGACTTTTAGGAGGTGATTCATTCATGAGGGCTATGCACTTATGAATGGATTAATATCATATTACAGAAATGAGTTCCTGATAAAAGGATGAGTTTGTCCCATTTTTCTCTCTGTATTCACGTGCACTTCCCCACCATGTGTTGCCTTCTGCCAGGTTATGACACAGTAAGAGGAACCTTACCACATGTGGACCCTCAGTCTTGGGCTTCCCAGACTCCAGGACTGTGAGCCAAATAAATCTCTTTTCTTTATCAATTTCATCTGGTATTCTATTATAGCAACACAAAATGACTAAGATAATAGCTTTCCCCGGATACCGTTGATGCATCTGAAGCAGGAAGACATAATGAAGCATGCTTGAAGATTATCAGAAGGAATATTTTGCCACATTTTTACGCAAATGCTGCTTCCACAAGAAGCTCAAGAAAATGGTATAGAAGATGGGTCTACATGGCGTAATTGCAAAAGAAAATGTCACAACTCCTATCATGACTTTGCCTGCCCAGTGCAAAGGTGAGATCAGTATTTAAATATTTATAACGAACATTCACAATGGGTATTTGCTGAAATAGACCTGGTACTTTGAATAAATTCAAACTATTTATATTTATTGTCATAACATATTCATGGTAAAGAAGAGAATTTTATGCTATTTTTCAGTCTTCACTAAAATAGGTATGTAACAATTATGCAGAGATAAAAGTGATATGAATAAAAATGTAAGAATGAAGCAAATCTCTTAGGTGTCATTGGTCTTGAGAGAATACTACAATCAGGAGGCAGCTCTTTTAGCAAGAAAGAAAAACATAACGTTGAAAATAGAAACACATAAAAAGTAAATTTGCATTATTTTTTGAAGGATAATAGTGAGCTCCAAAAGAAGTTAGTGATCACTTTAACACTTCACTAATCAGAAAGTTGAAACTTGGAGGACAGTAGAAATTTGCTCACTATAAAAAAAAAAAGAGCACAGGCCCAGACATGGAACTTTATTGCACTACCTATTAATTGTGGCCACTGGCTCTGAACCTGATGTCCCCATCAGCAACTTGAGCAGAATAACACCTGGCAGGAACATTATGCAAATGAAATAAGAGGAAAAGATAAGACAATCTAACATAATTCCTGACTTCTAAAGGATTCACAAATGGTTATCAATTTTATTGGTAACAAATTGATTATCCAGAGCCCCTCTGCTATTCCTACCCAAGAAATTGGAATTGAATGAGAAAGTAATAGTGATGTATAAAACTTGAACCAAACTGATTTGGGTCCAAGAAATTTAATAAGTCAAATGAAGGCAGTAGCTGAAACTGCAATGGCAGCAGTACCATTCCTGTAAACAGAAGGGATGTTGAATGTGATAGTTCATGTTTGAAACAAAAGGAGAGGAAAAATTAGGAAATAATAAGAGCAAAACATTCTAAGTAAATGTTGAGAGAATGAGAAGACAAGCCACAGACTGAGAGAAAATATTTGCAAAACACACACCTGATAAAGGACTGTTACCCAAAATATACAAAGAACTCTTAACACTCAACAATAAGAAAACAATCTGATTTTAAAATAGGCCAACAATCTCACCACATAAGATGTACAGATGGCAAATAAACATATGAAAACATTCTACATCATGTGTCATCAGAAAAATGCAAAGTGAAATGACATAACAGTACACAGCTATTAGAGTAACCAAAGCCATTGAATAACAAGACCAAGTGCAGGTAAGGATGTAGAACAACAGAAACTCTCATGCATTATTTATGGAAATGCAAAATCGTGAAGTCACTGTAACACAGTTTGGCAGTCTCTTACAAAACTAAACATACTGTTACCAGAAGACATAGATATCACACTCCTTGATACTTACCAAAGGAGTTGAGAACCTATGTTCTTAGAGTCACTTGCACATGAGTGTTTCAGAAGGTTTTATTTATAATTGACAAAACCTGGAAGCAAGCAAGATGTTCTTCAGTAGATAAGTGGACAAATAAATTGTGGCACATCCAGATAATGAAATATTATTCAGCACTAAAAAAGGAGCTATCAAGCCATGAAAATACATGTAGGAAATTTAAATGTATACTATTCAGTGGAAGAAATCAATCTAAAAAGCCAGAATATTATGATTTCAACTGTATGACATTCTGGAAAAGGTGAAACTATGAAGACAATGAAAAGATTAGTGATTGCTAGGCCTAGGGGTGGGAGAAGGAAGAATAGGTGGAGTACAGTGGGTTTTTAGGGCAGTGAAAGTACTCTGCATGATATTCTAATTTTGGATACAGGTCATTATATATTTGTAGAAACCAATTGAATGTAAAACACCAGAGTGAACCCTACTATGTGGACTTTAAGTGATTGTGATGTGTCAATGTAGGCTCATCAGTTGCATGTATCACTACAGTAGGGGATGTTGATAATATGCAAAGGCAGGAGGTATATAAGAAGTCTCTGTTCCTGCCCCTCAATTTTGCCTTGAACCTAAAACTGCTCTAAAAAATTAACTATTCTTTTTTTAAAAAATTAAAAACTAAAAAAGAAAGGTAAAAGGAAGGCTAGACTATCAAATATTTTACTTAGAAAGCTGAAAATTTCTTTGAGTCTAGAAGGACCATACACTCTTTAAAGTTCTCAGGGAATGTCCATCCATTCCTCTACCACTCATTCATCTATTCTTTCATTCAATATTTATTTTTAGCTTTTAACAATTTCTTTGCAGAACTTAGGAAGTCAGAAACAATGTCAATTTTATTTGGCCAGCTCGGGACTTATACAATATGAAAACCAAACCATAATCATGTTGGATATATCGCAAGAATGCAAAGATGATTCAAAATACACAAATCAATAAATGTAACATATCATGCCAACTGAATGAAAGACAAAAACCATATGATCATCTTAATAGATGCAATAAATGTGTTTAATAAAATTCAACATCCCCTTACAATGAAAATTCTCAATGAATTAGGCATAGAGGGGACATACCTCAACATAATAAAAGCCATATATGAAAAACCATAGGTAACATCATACTGAATTGAAGAAAAGTCAAATGCCTTTCCTTCAAGAATTGGAACAAGACGAGGACATATACTTTTAACATTCTTATTACAGCGTAGTATTTGGATAAAAAAAAAACACACATAGACCAATGGAACAGAATAGGGAACCTCATTATAAATCCACATGTTTTCAGCCAACTGATTTTTGACAAATGCACCAAGAACATATTTTGAGAAAAGGACATCCTCTTCAATAAATAGTGTTGGGAAAACTGAATATCCATATGAAGAAGAATGAAACTAGACCCTTATCTTTCACTATATATAAAAATTAATTCAAAATGCATTAAATTTAAATGTAAGACCCAAAACTATGAAACAACTAGAATAAAACAGAGGTGAAAGACTTCAGGACATTGGTTTTGGCAAAGATTTTATGGCTAAAACTTCAAAAGCACAGGCAGCAAAATAAAGAATACACAAATAGAACTATATTGAGCTGCAAAGCTTCTTCCCAGGAAAGAAAACAAAGAGACAACCTGTGAAATGTGAAAAAATATTTCCAAATTATTCATCACACCAAAGACTAATATTTAGAATAAACAAGGAATTCAAACAACTCAACAGCAAATAACAGAATACAATTAAGAAGTAGGCAAAGGAACTGAATACACATTTCTCAAAAGAAGACCTACAAATGTCCAAGAAACATGAAAAAATGCTTCACATCACTAATCATCAGGGAAGGCAAAGCCAAGCCACAGTGAGATATCATCTTATCCTGATTAGAATGGTTATTATCAAAAAGACAAAAAACAACAAATGCTGGTGAGGATAAGGAGAAAAGGGACTCTTATACACTGTTTCTGGGAATGTAAATTAGTATAGTCATTATGGAAAGCAATATGAATGTTCCTCAAAAAAACAAAAATAGAACTAACATGCAATTCAGCAATCCTACTACTGGGTATTTATCCAAAGGAAAGGAAATTAGTATATCAGAGGAATAACCTGCTCCCCCATGTTTGTTACAGCTCTATTCACAATAGCCAAGAAGTGGAATCAATTGTCTTCAAAGAACTAATGAATAAAGAAAATGTGATATATATACATATATATGCATATATATATAATACACAATGGAATAAAATTTAGTATTAAAGAGAGAATGAAATCCTGTCATTTGTAGCAAAATGAATGGAACTGGAGGTCGGTCATTGTCTTAAGTGAAGTAAGCCAGGCACAGAAGGAAAATACAGCATGTTCTCACTCATATTGTAGGGGCCAAAAAAAAAAAAAAATGAGCTCATGAAAGTTGAGAGTAGAACTGTGGCTATTAGAGGCTGGGGAGGTGAGTGAGTGGGGAGATTGGGGAGAGGTTGGTTAATGAATACAAAATTATGGCTAGATCGGAAGAATTAGCTCTGAGATTGGAAGAATTAGCTCTGATGTTTGCAGCACTGTAGGGTGAATATAATTATAATTTTTTTGAATATTTTCAAAAAGCTACATGAGAGAACTGTAAATGTTCACAACACAAAGGAATTATAAATATTTGAGGTGATGTTTATGCTAATTATCCTTATTCAATCATTTTACATTGTATATACATATCAAAATATCACTCTGTATCCTGTAAATATGTACAACTATTACATGTCAACTAAAAATAGAAGGGAGAGAAATAAAAGATGGAGATTAGAAACCCAGAACACCAAGTGATTAAAAATTTTGATACTGGTATCAGACTTTATGGCACTAAGATTTGGCTCCATCACTGTAACCCTGATCAACTTATGTAACCTCTCTGTTCATAATTTTTCTCAACTGCAAAAGGCAGGTGATGACAGTACCTAATTCAGAGAGTGGATGATTAAATAAGAAACTCTTACGATGTGTTTAGATCATAACTCCATAGTCAGCTCTAATGTTTTTAGATATTATTAATATCTCATCAATTATTAACTCTATTAAGAGTGACTACTGTTTTGGCAGAGGAGATGCTAAGTGCTTAAAAATTATTATGGATGGGGAAGGCTGAACTTTTCTGTAGTTTCCCTTCCACACACAGCAAACTTGATCTTGCTTCCCTAGCAGTTTTTAGAAATAAACTGGAGACTGGAAGAAAGCAGGCAGAGCAGTAAGAAGGCAAATGTGGCCAGGCATGGTGGCTCACGCTTGAAATCCCAGCACTTTGGGAGACTGAGGTAGGCAGGTCACTTGAGATCAGGAGTTCATGACCAGCCTGGCCAACATGGTAAAAACCCACTATACTAAAAATACAAAAATTATCTGAGTGTGGTGGTACCCACCTGTGATCCCAGCTACTAGGGAGACTGAGTCAGGAGAGTTGCCTGGACCTTGGAGGCGGAGTTCGCAGGGAGCGAGATAGCGCCACTGCACTCCAGCCTGGCAACAGAGCAAAACTCTGTCTCTTCTGTGTAGCAGAGTTGAAGCTTATTTTGTTATTTTAAAAAATCCTTGCCATCATGTGTGTTAAATACAATAATATTTATTTCACAGATGAGGAAACTGAGCCTCAGAGAGTCCCACAAAAACACCCAAGGGGCCACACACCTGGATGCAGCAGAGTGAGAATTGGATCGGCCTGAGGCCCAAAGTCAAAGCCAAAGGTAAGAGGGGCAGAAGAGAAGACCTCATCATATAAAACGTTACAATTGACAAGGTGCTTCTTGTATTTGATTTTATTTCAAATACACAGAAGCTTGGTGAGGTAAGTAAATCTGATAGGTTGGATTTTATAGATGTCAGAAATGGAGGCCGGAAATAATGTTTACATGATATGCCAAGGCCACACAAGCAATATGCAGAGGAGCCAGGAGTACAAAGCAGGGGGTATGGTTCTAATCCCACCTTCTTGCTCTTGCTCGATTCTCAAATGAATGGAGGACAGAAAGGAATCAGAAGCAGTGTCTTCAACTATCCCAAAGAAGAGAAGTGTAATCTGTTATCTTCTGAAAGTTTGCTTGAAAATTTCCCGTCTCCTAATGCAACCTGAATTATTATAAGACACTGTACGCTTCATAAGGGCAAGAAAAAAATATTTTACATGACTATAGTCCAAGTACCTATCACAGTGCCTGCATTGGGTAAGCCCTTGATACACAATTGTTGAATATATCAGTGAATTGGGTAGATATAAAGAGAGTGGCAAGCCATCAGATCCCTGATAAGAATGAATTTGGGCTGGGTGCAGTGGTTCATGCCTTTAATCCCAACACTTTGGGAGGGCAAGGTGGGGAGGATTGCTTGAGCCCAGGGGTTCAAGACCAGCCTGGTCAATGTAGTAAGGCCCCATCTCTACAAAAAATAAAAAAATAAACTTAGCTGGGCATGGTGGCATGCACCCATAATCCTAGCTACTTGGGAGGCTACGGCGGAAGAATCACTTGAGCTTCAGATGTTGAAGTTGCTGTGAGCTATGACCATGCTGCAGCACTCCAGCCTGGACAACAGAATAAGACCTTGTCTTGGAAAAAAAAAAAAAAAAAGAAACAAACTTGTTTTGGCAGAGAAAGCCTCACCAATGTAAGCTTTAACCATCCTCAAGTAAACTTTGGTTATGAGGGCTGGATGCATCTTGAATAAATTTCGGTTATATTTTTCAGATTTTGGGGGGGTTTCTTTATACAATAGCATTTCCCTCCTAGAAATGTAAATATCTAGATTTTCAGTGGTCCCTAAATTTCTGTTTCTTCCAGGAGAAAGCACATGACCCAATAGCCTTCAGAGTAACCCTAGCCCTGCAGTCTCAGGCCTGAATCCAAGGAACCGCTACTTGGAAGCCTGGAACATGTCTTTGGCTTCCTGCCAGGTCAAATGACTGAGAATGAGGATTTACTTTTCAGAGTTTAATTACACAAAGAGTTAAGTTATTCACCTTCTGCAGCAATCAGCCTAAAATGAATTAATGTGATTCCTAAGGCTAGAATAACATAACATGGTACACCAAATAAAAGCCAATAAATAGTGGGAAAGATACATTTTATTTATCAAAGAGTGAATAAGAAAATCTGACTCTCATGGCAGAGCAAACACACTTGCTTGGTTAGCTTGCCAGATGGGGATCTGAGGTCCGGGAAGTAGGGACTGAGCCGTGGGGTGCCTCCTCACACTAATGAGGTTTGCCCTAGAATTCGAGGAGACAGATGGATCTGCAGGTTGGAACCCCTCAGCAATCTCCTTGGGAGTTGGCATGATTACATTGGGCCAATTCCTGCCTGTGGTCGCTGTGCCTTTCTCTGCCCTCTCTCCCTCTCCTATCTCCTCTTCAACTTGTTTTTGTAGCTTTCATAATGCCATGTGCCACAGTAAATATTATCCTTTGTGTACTTCCATCTGCATCTCACCGACTGCTTTTCTGGGCTCCCAGGATTGTCTCTCTCCTTCTTTCCTTTTTGTTCTGCTTTTCATCCACTATTTTAGTCTGTAACAGGTCCATCTTGATTTTTTTTTCTGACTCCATTAAATTCCTGTTTATATACAAGTGTTCCAGAAAGGGGCTGTATGGATTACTGAAAAGGAAAAGAACACGCTATTAAAATCTCTCATTTCTGTGTCTGGTACTCGATTCAGAGGGTTTCCTGTTGGAAAAAAAAGTGAAAGAAAACACTTTGGCTATTCCAGGAAATATAGTGGACTTCATACTGCTGTTAGCCTTTAGAATGCTGTAGATCTTAGCTAATGAGGATGATCTAATCTCACACTGTGAGACACGAGTGGATTTTCGTGCATCGTACCAGATTCACCACAGACATCATAATCTCCAGGCATCAAGTGTCATGCCAGAACTATGTGATACACTGTAATGGGGAACTGGTTAACTGATCTCTTAAGTGATAATGCACAGGATTCTAGAGCCAATCCCTCTAGTAGGGTTTGAATATTACAGTCCTCTTATGGACGATTTCATCTTTCTCCACGTTTCACCAATAGCAGAAAGAGTGCTGTTGGCAGAAATAAAAGTACACTTTTTATGAATACAGGGAGTGATGTGGTATATTCAGACAATGGAATGTTGTTCAGCCTTAAAAATAGAAGTAAATCTTGTCACGTGCAACATGGTTAAAACTTGAGGACATCATGCTAAGTGAAATAAGCCAATCATAAAAGGTAAATACTACACAATTCCACTCACATAGGGTATCTGTGGTAGTCAAACTCATCAAAGCAGAAAGTAGAATGGTGGTTGCCAGGAGAAAGGGGAGAGGAAAAAGGAGAACTGGTATAAAATGAATGTAGAGTTTCAGTTTTGCAACATGATAAAATTCTGTAGTTCTGTTACCTCCAGGCCTTTCAAGGTGCTACTCCATTACCCAGAGCACTGTTCCACTTGCACATTTATTGGGTAACTCTCTGACATTTTGGCTGGAACATCCATTCCATCCTCAGAGAAGCCTATTCTGACCTCCAGGATGGTCACACTTAGTCCTTTTCTACATTTCTACCAAACATGACCACAGTTATTGCTACTGATGTAATTGCTTCTCTCACCTCCAGGCAACAAGATCATGCCTGTCTTACTTACCACTTTATCTTTAATTCCTAGCACAATACTGGGCACTTTATGAATAGGAAAGCATGCAACCATGACATAAAAATGATGAACCTTGGAGGAAAACTCTAACCAATTTCCCTACAAAGACATTGTTGAATGGCCCCCAGGTATCCTGGCTTTCTTGCTATTCTAAGAGAACATGCATATACCTGACATGTGCTCTACTCTGCTTATTCCCTTGGCCTAAAATGTGCATCTTCCTCCTACTTACTTGTTTAACTAACTGACTCACTTGTTTCAAGTGCATCTCAAATATTGCTTTTAATGAGGTCTTATATGCTATTTATTTAATACTGAACTCCCTTCTGCAATTGGCTCTTTGAATACTCCCTTTCCTATTCTACCATTTACTTTTTCCCTTAACATCTTCTGACATACTTTATGATAATTTATTATTATGTTTATTATATACTGGGAATTAGCCCCACTGCATCCTTACTCTCACGAGGATAAATATAAATTCCATAATGCAAGGTTTTTTTTATTGTGGCAAAAAAAAAAATGTACATCTTAAAATTTGTCATCTTGGCCAGGCGTGGTGGCTCATGCCTGTAATCCTAGCACTTGGAGAGGCCAAGGCAGGCAGATTACCTGAGGTCAGGAGTTCAAGACCAGCCTAGCCACATGGCAAAACCCTATCTCTACTATCTCTACTAAAAATACAAAAGGTAGCCAGGTGTGGTGGCGGATGCCTGTAGTCCTGCTACTCAGGAGGCTGAGGCAGGAGAATTGCTTGAACCTTGGAGGCAGAGGGTGTAGTGAGCTGAGATCATGCTGCTTCACTTTAGTCTGGGTGACAGAGCGAGACTGTGTCACAAAAATAAATAAATAAATAAATAAGCCATCTTGTCCATAACTATACAGTTCAGTAACATTCCATATATTTACATTGCTGTGAAAAATATCTCTAGAATTTTTTCATCTTGTAGAAGGAACACATGCATATTCAGTAATAAAAATTAGAACCAAGGTATCCGTAAAAACGTTTTGTGATGTGCTGTTTTATATCACAAAATCGAACCTTTATTTTGACTCACCAGGTTCCAAACACTCTTTTTGTAGAAACTATGTAGTTTGAAACTCTGTACCCATTAAACAGCAACTCTCCTTTCCCCTGCCATCCCCAGTCCTTGGTAACCACCATTCTAATTTATATTTCTTTCTATTTCTATAGATTGGACTACTTTAGATATCTCATATAAGTGGAATTGCACAGTATTTGCTCTTTTGTGACTCATTTATTCCACTCAGCATAAGATCTTCTAAGGTTCATTGATGGTGTAGCATGAGATAGGATTTCCTTCTGTTTCAAAGTTGCACATTATATCTTTCTATGTTTATATACATTTTGTTTATCCATTTGTCTGTCAAAAAATAGATCAATTCTAAGTCTTGGTTACTGGAAGTATGAGGCAGGGATTGCTGTTTGTTTGGTTCATTGATATCCCCCAAGCACCTAGAACAGTGCATGTAACATAACTAGATTCTCAATAAAAAACTTTATTGAGTAAATAAAATATAGGGAGCAAAGTGGAGCTATTTGCTAAAACTAGAACTTTCTGGACTTTCTCTCCCTTTAGACACTATAGTCTATTACTGTCTTGCATTTAAGGAATCTCTGTGGCCTGGACCTTAAGAAATCACTGGAATCCTTGAGTAAATGGGGTAGTTAGAAGCCCATGAGGCCTGAATATCTAGATATTTCTTGCCCACAGAGATATCCTAGTGTCTGAGTCTTTAGGATGGATTTGTCTCTATAAAATCACAGGTACAATGTCATCACCTTATCTAGGGTAATTATATATACTCTGAGATATATGAACAATTAATCAGATTAGTCATTGATCTCCAAAGAGGAAAATACCAAATGCAGGTATGTTCTAAGGAGAGAAGAGGTTTGTTCAGTACAAAGTATTGTACACAATGGGGTGATACTCTCTTCAATTTAGGGAGGACTTATCTGTGGGTACTAGAGGCTATGTGAATTTTATCACTTCCCCCCAGTCAACTCCAACTTCAGAAAGTGACTGCAGACTAGAATTCTGCTAGTCCCCATAGAAATCCAGGGAAATTATTTTTTTCTACCCAATGAATGCTACAGTTTGGGAGAGGGGCTTACCCCAACTTGCCATTCTTTCCTTAAAAAGAAAATCTCCCAAATATTTGACACCTCCAGGATTTCGAAGACCAGATTTGAAGGCAACTATAAAAATTCCCATGGTTTAACTTATTTAATTTCACCATGGAGTTCATAGCTGTTGACTTCCGTATCAAATTGGGTTTTCATGTGTAATTAATAATGTGATATTGACAGAACAAAGTCTGGCAGCCTCACCAACAGGGCCTGCTGATGATATTCCCAAGCCTTCACTTATAAATATACTATAGACCCTTGACATTCTGAAAAATATGTCTGCAAATGTTCTGAAATCCTCAATTTGCAGATATTCCCATAGCATATAAATTCCCTTAAAAAAGAAGTAATATTTGAAAAATGCAGTGTTTTCCTCTTATTCTTGATTATATATATCAGGAAAAAAAATGCTATTGAATCACAGTTCCCTGGAGAATCATATATTTCTTACGCTCATCCTCTAGAGAAATCTTTTACAGAAGTTACTGCATATTTTCCACTGAAGAATGACACATCAGTCTTCCTGCCACACACCACCGTTATAGTGCACAAAAATGGACATTTCCACAAAATTAAAATTAATATATCATGGAACATTAAGTTTCCTTAGAATCCATCAAAACCTTGATTGTTAAATCTGTAAAGATAAAGCATCTATGGCATAGCACAATACAATAAATCAAGTATTTAAGCATAAAAGCTTTGGAGTTGTTTGAATGTAGATTTGAATTTTAGCTAAATATTTATGAAATATTGGGCAAATTCTTAACTTGTTCTTCATTTATATATACTCAGCACCTCCATGATGCAGGAGGAATGGCGTAAGTGGTCCACTTAGCACAGTGTCAGGCTCATAGTAACCATGAGGATGCTAGTAAAGCTTTCTGCCCCATAGTTCATTCTCTGCTTAGTAACCAGAGGGATCTTTTGAAAACTTTTACATCATAAAGAAATGGATTTCTGTCACTTTATGGTGTAAAAGCCCTCTGATGATCTTCCTCTGCATTGATGAAACTTCAAAGAGGGATGAATCTTCTACCTCTTCTCAAGTCATTTTCTTTCTCACTCATCATGCTCCAGCCATGCTTACCTTCCTTCTGTTTCCTCAAATGCAGAGACCTCATCCCCACCTCATCCCCACACTAAGGCCTTTGCATTTATTGTTTCCTCAGGACTTTCTGAAAAGTGTCCATCCCTTCATCTTTGCTTGGCTGACCCTTTCTTATCTGAGCTCAATGTCACCTCCTCAGAGAGGGCTTTACTTATCTCAGTCCTTTCCTCATTCTGCATACCATTATTTGATTTTATTAACTCCATAGCTCTCATCACGATCAGTAACTATCTTGCTAATTTGTTTTCCTATTTATCATCTATCTATCCCAACTAGTATGGAACTAAGCTCTTTTTTACACATGGGTTTAAGAATCCCCACTTTTGCTAAATGCATAGTAGACATTCAAAAAATGCTGGATGGATTGATGGATGAATAGATGATGGATGGATAAGAACAATGCCAGCAGTTGTTGCACCATATATTATGATGGTGTGTTAGAAAAATTACATACAAGCCTATATGACAAGGAAAACATCACAAAAAGGTTGATGTAATCTCCTAACTGCTCAGAAAACACAGAACTGACCATTAAAGAATAAGTAGAATTTTTATCTCCTTGTAGCAATTGTGAATGGGACTTTGGTCATGATTTGGCTCTCTGTTTGTCTGTTATTGGTGTATAGGAATGCTTGTGATTTTTGCACATTGATTTTGTATCCTGACTAAAACACCAAAAGCAATGGCAACAAAAGCCAAAATAGACAAATGGGATCGAATTAAACTTAAGAGTTTCTGTACAACAAAAGAAACAATCATTAGAGTGAACCAGCAGCCAACAGAACGGGATACAATTTTTGCAATCTACCTATCTGACAAAGGGCTAATATCCAGAATCTACAAAGAACTTAAACAAATTTACAAGAAAAAATCAAACAACCCCATCAAAAAGTGGGCAAAGGATATGAACAGACACTGTGACACCTATTCAGCCAACAAGCATATGAAAAAATGCTCATTGTCACTGGTCATTAGAGAAATGCAAACGAAAATCACATTGAGATACCATCTCACACCAGTTAGAAAGGTGATCATTAAAAAACCCGGAGACAACAGATGCTGGAAAGGATGTAGAGAAATAGGAACGCTTTTACACTGTTGTTGGGAGTGTAAACTAGTTCAACCATTGTGGAAGACAATATGGTGATTCCTCAAGGATCTAGAAATAGAAATACCATTTGACCCACCAATCCCATTACTGAGTATATACCCAAATAATTATAAATCATTCTGTTATAAAGACACATGCACATGTATGTTCATTGCAGCACTGTTTACAATAGCAAAGACCTGGAACCAACCCAAATGCCCATCAGTGATAGACTGGATAAAGAAAATGTGGCACACGGGCACCATGGAATACTATGTAGCCATAAAAAAGGATGAGTTCATGTCCTTTGCAGGGACATGGATGAATCTGGAAACCATCATTCTCAGCAGATTGACACAAGAACAGACAACCAAACACCACATGTTCTCATAGGCAGGTGTTGAACAATGAGAACACATGGACACAGGGAGGGGAACATCACACACTGGGGTCTGTTGGTGGGTGGGGTCTAGGAGAAGGATAGTAGGAGGTGGGGAGACTGGGGAGGGATAACATTAGGAGAAATACCTAATGTAGGGGCCAGGGGGATGGAGGCAGCAAACCACCGTGACAAGTGTATACCTATGAAACAATCCGGCAAGACTGCACATGTACCCCAGAAATTAAAGTATAATTAAAAAGAAAAGAATAAGTAGAATTGAGATAGAAGGGTGCACTTTTAAAAAGTTGTATAACCTCCAAATCTCTGAGGTTTTCTTCTTGTCCCTCAGGGGTGGAGACAAACATTCCCCTCATTTATAGGGATGTTCTGGAGTCAGAGATAATGCATAAAAGCTGCTGAGTGCTAATTAGCTCTATCTGTCAGGGCACGGGAAGCCAGCAGGTCTGAGTGGCTGACTGCAAGGTCTGTAGCTGAAAATATTTCTTGCCAAACTGCCTGGAGGGCCTGATAAGGGAAATGACTACATTCTGTGAATTAACATATTCTAAGCAGGTCAAAAGTCCTGGATTGTGCAAAATGGTAGTAAAGATGGAAAGAAAGGTAAAAACCAGCCCCATTTTGGTTACCATGCCTAAGTAATGAAGCTGTGAATTCCGTGACAAGAATTGTTGTCTTGGAGTCAGCAGTGGCTGGCAGCTGAGTATGATTTTTAGGAATAACTGCAAACAAAATTAAGAAAGAAGTATACTTGTCTTCATTGTACTCAGTTCATAGTTCTCTTCTATTTTGCCCTTTGCTACTGAGCAATCAGTTTCACACTGTTATTTTTCCTCTTTTCGTCAGCAGCAAAAGAGTTCTAATTCTCCCACCCTGTCTGTATAGCCTTCTCTGGATGATTTCTTAAGTACCAGATTGCCCAAAACATATGATTTAGGAGAAAGAGCACTACATACCAGAAAAGACCAGGATTCTGGTTTTTGTCCCTGTTTTGTAGTTATATTCATTATGACTGCTTTGGTTGGAAGTTATAGAAGCTCAGGTCAAACTAGTTTAAGAAGGGGAATGGGGAAAAGAGATTGATTGGCTTACATAATTGAAGTTCAAGGAAGGGAAGATTTCAGACATTGCTGGATCCTAAGTCTTATGAATCATAACAATGTTTGTCTCTTCTCTAAGACCTCCTTATTTTGATGTAATCTAAACTCTGACCCATTTCATTTAGATTTCTTCTCATTATTGATTCCATGAGGTAGTAAATATAGCCATTGGTAGCCCAAAGCATTTTTGCCTTATAACTCACTACTCAAAGGAGGAAGGGTCTCTCCATCTCTCTCTGGTTCATTTTTAAAAACTAAGGAACCAGGTGAAGGTGATCATCTGAGAAGTTATGCTGGTAACTGAGTGTTGGCAGGGTAATAGATAAAGTAACACCTAGTGAGCATGATGACTGACATCCCCACCAAGACCACATAGAAGAAGAAAAGAGACATTCACCAAAGTATGCTCTTCAGAAAGACAACCACTGTCCCTACTATTTCTTCATCTGTGAAATTACTGAGTTCCATAAAATTATAAATGTGGATGTACTTTTTGAACACCATATACACAGCAAAATGAAAACTGATATGTCAGTTAAGTGTTTTGGTTTTATTATTCCAACACCTGTGCTATATGCAAGCCACCATTGGCTTGTTAGGCCACTGAGAAGATCAAACAGGACAATATGCACAGAGCTTTTTGCAGAATATTTGGCATGAAGTCAGTGCTCACTGTTAGCATCTCTCTGTTATGTCACATAATGTACAATTTGCCAAATGTTTTACCTGAAGTGGAGAAAGTTATGGCTGGAATTTGCCATTGCTTCTGCCAAATGGCAAAGACATTTGGAAACGACTGGGTAAAATTGCCAGTATTATTTAACTTTTTTTTTCTTTCTCTCAGTGTTTTTTTCCTTTTCTGTCTCCATCTCAACTCCTACACACATTTTTTGTAGGGTGGGGGGCAACTGTGCAGAGCTGAACTCATGCATATTAAGTTAAGTAAGCATATGTGTATATGCAATTATACGATTTGAGTTCTTTACCATGTTGAAATGCCTGGCACAAATTAGTGTGATTTGTCTCAGTGATGTGATGACTTTGACATTTATAACAATGATGAGGATAATAGGTGTCAGTTCCATGGCACAGCACCTTTGGTGTAGAGCCTTTCTAGATAAGAGCTGCAGCCTCACATTCAGAGTGTCTTGCTTGAAGCAGTTCATCTTCACCATGGGAGGGAAAAGTTTACCAAGGTCACTGGGGCATCTGGTTTAAGTCTTCATTTTTGTTATATAGTCAGTGGAAAATGAGTTTTCTGTCAGCAGTTTGCAGAGAGAGTTCCAGTGGACGAGTAGCCTCTTAGCAGTATCACGCTTTAGTCCATGAAGGCAGTGAGATGTGATAGAAGGAATATTAGATTTCAAACTTGGCCTTTCCCTTGGGCTTTCTTACCAATTTACTTCATGACCTTGGATAGGGCACTTTTTTTTTTATTTTGGAAAAATTACATTTTAATAATTATATAAAATGAATTTACTGCTTCATTTTCATTTTCACTTTAGCTTACTTTTTTTATAAAATTTAAATTAATTTTTTTCTTTCAACTTTTGCTTTAGGTCTGGGAGTACATGTGCAGGTTTGCTAAATGGGTAAATTGCATGCCATTGAGGTTTGTACAAATGATTTTGTCACCCAAGTAGTGAGCATAGTACCCAATAGGTGGTTTTTCACTCCTCATTCTCTTCCCGTCTTCCACTCTCAGGTAGAGGTAGACCCCAGTGTCCATTGTTCCCCATTTTGTGTCCATGTGTACTCAGTGTTTAGCTCCCACTTGTAAGTGAGAACGTGGTATTTTATTTTCTGTTCCTGCACTAACTTGCTTAGGATAATGGCCTCTAGCTGCATCCATGATTCTGCAAAGAACATGATCTCATTATTTTTTATGGATGCATAGTATTCCATTGTGTATATGTGCCACATTCTCTCTATTCAATCTACCATTGATGGTCATCGAGGTTGATTCCATGTCTTTGCTATTGTGAACAGTGCTGTGGTGAACACACTCATGCATTTGTCTTTATAGTAGGATGATTTATATTTATTTGGGTATATACCCAGGAATGAGATTGCTGGATCAAACAGTAGTTCGTTTTGAGTTCTTTGAATAATATCTCAACTCCTTTCCCTAGTGGCTGAACTAATTTACATTCCCACCAGCAGTGCATAAGCATTATTTTTCTCCACAACCTTGCTAACATGTTATTTTTGGTTTCTTCACAGTAGCCATTCTGACTGGTGTGAGATAGTATCTTATGGTAGTGTTGATATCCATTTCTCTGATGATTTGTGATATTGAGCATTTTCTCATGTTCGTTGGCATGTTTGTTTCTTATGTTTGTTGGTATGTCTTCTTTTGAGAAGCATCTGATCATGCCCTTTGATAAAGCACTTTTCTATTCTGCATATGACAACTTGCTGATGTTGGAGATGATATTTGTGAGTTTTGTGTACCCCAGTGGTAGTGGGGACCAGCCCCATCAAGAACTAAACTAGGGCCCTTTCATAGGTGTTGTTTCCTCTCATCCACTTCCCAAACCATGCGGAGGTATTTGCCACTTCAGTATAGAATGAAAAGTTCAACCGTAGTTTATAGGCCATGCTCTCTATCTCATTCACTCACACACCCACAACCCCTGCCATACACACACCAAAGAGCTATACCTCAGAGAGGTCACCCACTACTTTAACTGACATATCAAAACTGAGTGAGGAGAATTTTGAACGTAACCGTGAACAAAACTGTGCTGACTCCATGAAAGATAATCATGGTAAATCTAGAGAACAGAGACAAAAAGTCCAAAAATGTATTGTATTTACATCCACTAACATATCAACTTCTCTTTCCAGTTTTTTGCCCTGCTAGATATTTTGTCCATTTCCCCATAGATCTACCTAGGGACACAAATTTAATTTCCACCTACAGGTAAAACTGACTTGCTGACTTGCTAATCCCAAGGGCGTCTTCTGTCTTTCTGTCCACATGCATAAAATAACATTGTTCTATTCCCCACCAGACTATGAGATCTGTGAGAGAAGGTATCCCAGGTAATTTACTTACTGCTGAAATCCTAGCCCCTAGCATACTGACATGGAAAAATCAATCATTAATCAAATAAATGTGCCACATATAAGAATAAAGTATTTAATGCCTCTAAATGGTGTTTTAGTGATATCATTTACATCAGAAGCATTTTTAAAGTGTATGATTTAGATGTATTGTGGGATCCCATTTGTCTTTTTTCAGTGCTGTCTACTGTGAAATTCTACATTGGTTGCTAGAGAAAATCCTGTTCTGAATTATTTAAAATTCAACTTGTTGGGGATAACTACATTGTTAGATCTTAGCATGCAACTATATAGAGAAATAATTCTTCATATCCAACAGAAGTATAAGTGTAGAGGACAGGTGTAGGTTTTTGAGGTAGATGGATAGAGGAGGAAAAGGAATAAAGAATAAACAGGTCCAACATGACTAGAGAGTTACAGGTAGCTGAGAGCCATCACAGCGTAATTTAGTGGTAAGCAGGACTGCAAAACCAAAAGGAATGTAATCACTAGCATTTGCTTCTAAACAGTCTGAGAGTTATTGTGCATGGTATAATTCATCCCATTTTTCAGATAAGGGGTCTAAAGATCAGGGAGGTTAAGTGTCTTGCCTGTGGTTATGGAAATAATCTGGGATTCTGATTCCAAATTTAGAGTTAAGTATGTAGGCTTCTGAAAAGAATAGTAGGTAGTCAGAGGTCATAAAATAAGGTCATCAGATATGAATGAATGAACAGGCAAGGTTGTCTGAGAATTTTCAGAGATCTTTAATTTTACCCCACTCAGTCTAGGGTTTACCTCTGGAGTTTAGCCAGAGGGAATGCAGCTCCTGTTAATGTTTTTTCAAGGTCTTCTGTACTTTTTCCTCCCTTCTTTTAAATCATCAGACCTTTGTATCTAGAGACCAACGCAGGCCTTGAATGAATGGCTATAGTTGTTTCTCTTTTTCTGAACCTTTTTAAAGAATAATTCTTATGAAACAGTGTTTAGTCTGGGTTAGTTTTCTTAATCTATACTTGATGGAATTTATTTTTAGAATTAAAAAAAAATGAATATTTCTGTCACCAGTTCTGATGAAGTAGATCCATGGTGCGTACTTGGGGGAGATTCTGAGGCAGGTAGTCCAATAATATACTTAGAAAAGAAATGAAGAGGGAGCAAATAATAAAGAGAAAGCACTCAACAAGATATATAGCAGCAAATTAGCAGTTTATGATAGAGCTATACCAGTCAGTGTAGGTACTCAACAAATACCTATTAGATTGGTGTGTAGTTAGGGAAGAGAGATGAAAGGATACTTTGATGGATGGAGGCAAGGAACTTGATTTCTTTTTCTTTGTAGCCCTTCTAAATGGTGATTTTGCTAACTGCCAAAAAGTTCTCCTCAGATGAGGTAAAATGCGTTTATTCTAAAGGGTGAAACCATTAGAATGAACAATGGGAGGATATTTACTCTTCCAGATTTATTTGTATTACTGTCATTGTTACAAGTTGAGTAGAATGGATATCACTTATGTATTTATTTTTGAGGGGTGATGGGTTAATATGAAATATTGGGAAGTTGTTTTGCTTGACCTGAATTTTTTTAGTGTCCTGGCTTCTAGAGAACACATTTTGTTTCCATTATTTGCAGAGCATTATAGTACTACAGCTATTGCCCTTTCTGGATGGGATTACCTAAAAATAATTTGCTATGTAAAGTTGCTAATTATGAGGCTACAGCATACCCATTAAAAGCATTTACCTCATAATTTGTGATGAGAGACTCTCAGTGCAATAAAGCATGAAATATTATTGTGAATGAGAATACAAGGATCTAAAACTACTCACTTATTTTAAGACTGGGAGTTAATAATATATTCTATAGAAAGGGGACTACCACAGAGCAAAGCTCTTCCTAACGCCTCTTATGAACCAGAAGCAACTTCTTCTCAGGTATCCCAGGGTCTTCATCCAGCAACCTACATACCTTCTCCCACTTCCATTTTGCTCTCCTCTCTCTTTGACCTCCAATCTCTAATACTCTGAACTTCTCTCTTTCACTAGGTTTATATATTCAAAAAAGCAGTGTGTTGTAGGAGTGCAGTGTACGGGCTCTCAGGAAAGAATGCCTGCTTTAAAATCTTGGTTCTGCCACTTACTAGTATTAAACTTCACAGAGCCTCAGTTTTCTCATCTGTAAAATGAACATAATAAGCATGTAGAGCTTAAGAATAAGTTTTCAATAAACGTTATAGTCTTTTCACCTGTGAAAGCAGTTTAATAACATTACAGAAATCATGAAAAAAAAGGGACAAGGACACTCATAATTGTAATACTCTAATCCATACCCAGTATTTTTCATCTTAATGCACTAGCGTTGGAAAGCAGAATTTTGTGTTCGGGATCGTTTGCATGCTTTGGATAAACCACAGAGCCGACCATGAGCCTTTTGTCCTTTTTCCTTACAGATCAAATTTCCTACATATCTAATTAAAAAGGCCAAAAATTTACTCCCCAATTTGAGAAGATTTCTACAGAAAAATGATATTTGTTAAGATTTCAGTACATTGCCTAAGAGGAATTAGCTTATTCATGAGTCTGGATTCCTTTATCAGGTTAATTCTGCATTCTGCAAAGTGTCCACATTGGATATTTGAATGAAGTTATTGTATTACAATCATGGACGTGGGTTTTGAGATCAGCCAGCCCTGGGCTCACATCTAGAACTGGGACCTATGATCTTAGGCAAATGACTGAACTCCTCAGGTGGCTCCTCTAAAATGATGAGGTGAATAGCACCTCACAGTGTTGTGAGAGTTATAATAAGAAATGATCCTGGTTTCTGCTACTGGAAAGTGGTGAATTTTCCCAGAAGTAATGGTGGTACAATAACATGAGTTTTTCTGAAAGTGAGAAAGCTAGAGGCAGAGCTATTCTTCAGGGACTCCGGGCACTGACCATGCCTTCGTCTCTCACATGCCCCAGCCTCAGCGCAGTAAAGTACATGATTGCGCTGATGCTAGAGAACTAGGGAAGCTGTATGTTTGTAAACATTCCTTAAATTAGAAGTACCAATTGATGGAACCCAAGTATACAAGGGCAGTGATATGGCAAGACTGGAGCTTTCAGATCCAGAAAGATCCCTTATGTATGGACAACGTCGTTGTCCATTTGGGCTCCCTCAGAGACTCTGGGGCTGCCTTGGTATCACAAAATACCACAGACTGGCAGCTTATAAACAACAGAAATGTATTTCTCACAATTCTGGTGGCTAGGAAGTTCAAGGTGCCAGCTGATTTAATTTCTGATAAGGGCACACACCCTGGCTTGCAGATGTTCCCCTCCACACAGTGGAGAGACAGAGAGAGAAAGAGAACATACACCAGCTCTGTCTCTTCTAATATGGCCACTATGGCATCATGAGGACGCCACCCTCATGACTTCATTTGATTAAATTTCCTCTTTATAGGCCCCATCTTCAAATACAGTCATATTTAGCGGTAAGGCTTTAATACATGAATTTTGTGGGGAATCCAATTTAGCCAAGAGCAGGGGCCAAGGGAAGCAAAATTGAGTTGTGTTGCGTCTCCTCTTCCCAATGAGAGTGGTGTTGTAGTCTGATTAAAACAAAGCAGCCTCAGATGAACAGGAGTGTGTGTGTGAGTGTGTCCTCTTTCTCTAAACTATAAGTGACCAGATTTGCTGTAGGTGCCTATTATTTCCCCTCCCTTTGGTGTCTGAGTCTAGGAAGCTCACATGAGCAGTCTCATCTCACTGGAGGTCAGGGCGTGAGACTGGGGAATCTGGAATGTGGAAAGGGAGGTGGCACCTCTAGTTTCTTGCCTTAACCACCAAGATAATCCCTAAATGTGACACTCAGGAGGCAGACGATATTCCTCCTACCTCTTTCCTGTTAAATATGCTTCTGAATAAACTATGATAACCCAGGATGTTATAGTTTATTGAGAGACATATTACACCTTCAAATTTCAAGAATTTACAAAATAGGTTTCCTGTCTCCATCTTGATGACTTGTCTCCTTCAACCTCCCTCTCTGCTAATGCATGACATGAGACTTGCCTTCCTGGAGAGAAGTGATTAAGGAGCATAGGCTCCTTGCTGAGAAACACATTAGCACAGTTTCTGAAATATGCTTTTTAAACTCATTTGATCTATGATATGTATTCTCATTTAGTAAATATTAGGCTAGTTTAGGTCATGTCTCCATATAATAAAGCATCTGCTGCCATGTTTCTTTAAGCAAGACCAAATAAATACTCTGGTAATTGTTTCAAAGTTGTTTTTGATTTTTCAAAATAAAGGTGTGCATGAAGAAACTTAAATGACATAATTATAAAGTGTGCATTGAGAAAGAATTTATTCCTCCTTAAAAATATTAATTAGGCTCTTCTTAATCTCTACAGCAGATCTTATGAGCTTGTTTTTCTTCCAGCTGCCTCTTTTGATTATGCATAAATAGGATATAATTACACATGGGTGGAAGGTTACTATATACAAATATGTTCAGAAATTATGTGAATAAAATACACAATAGCCTTTAGTATTCTTCTCATAAAATAATGTAGATTAGGACTAAAATAAGCAATTTGCTCTTTTTTAGTATCTGCCTTATCTATTTCTTTTTTAGATTAGCACTATGGAGAATGTCAGGAATAGAAAGAAAGTAATTAGCCATTATGACTTCTAGCTGAAAGGAAACTTGGTTTTCTTATGTATTTTCTTAGCAGGTGAGTTCACCTTTAGTGCTGCTATTATTGTCTCTATCCGTTTGCTTTGTAATATCTTGTCGTAGCTCCTCTCCTCAGCTCAAACTATATAATAAAGCTTTAAACACAAATATTATTTTTAAGGGATGAGTGAAAAAAGGAATGTTTAAGGGACAGTTGAAAATATTTTCATTTTTAGTGATGTTTGACTAAGCCATAAATATTTTGTTTACCTGGAAGATTCACGATGAGAAGACTTTCCAAAAAATGTAACTTTTAAAGACAGTCTGTTGATTGATTTCCTTTTCTTTTTCTGACAGACTGTTGTAGCAAGAGGACTCCAGGTTGAAACTGTGTGAATATGCCTGTTGAGTGTGTATGATAAACAGCTAATTACCTGTCAGTTACCATGGCAATGTTTATAGGAAGACTGAGAAGCTCACATAGCTCTGTTAGCCAGTTTGAGGGAGGAAAACCTATATAATTTCTTTTTTTCAATCCCTAGTAGAGTTACTGGCAGCAATTTTAAGATGCTCTTTGCTTGGCAAGTTCTTATATGACCAATTTAGCTTCTTTGCTTTAAGCAGAGAATGTTGATTTGAGTGGGGAATGAAGAGAATCAGCTTGCAAGAAACCTTAGGATGCTAAAGCAATAGACTCATAATAGCTCTGAAGAATTCTGTTAACAACAGTTCATATAGCACCGGTCCAATATGGAGACTCCTTCAAAGAGCTCTGCCTAGCCCCATGAATTCTCCAAACAAACCTCTATATATTGTCAAGAAAACACAGTACTTTATTTTTTTCAACAATATTTTTGAGCACCTACTCTTAGGCCAGCACATACTAGCCTCAAAGGATACCATGGTGAGAGGGGTTCATGGCAGATAAAGGGCATGTCCTAGGGATGTATACAGGGATCACATCATGACAGGTCTGAAGAAAATTGTATTTTCAATAGATAAGTACCATAATAACTCCCATCCCACATGTTCTTCTGAATGTGACCTTCCCAGTTTTCTCCCATCAAATTGTGTAGTCTGTACCTCTCCCTTTGAACCTGAGTAATCATTTTGATTCCCCAGATTAGATTATTCAAATGCCAAGCACTTCTGTCTTACCCTTTGATGACATTTACTTTTGGAACTGTCACCTGGCAGTGAGAAATCTTTAAATTAGCACATGCAAAAAGACGAGAAAGAGAGATCACATGTAGGTATTTAAGCAATTGCTGAGCAACAGCCAACATCAGCCACCAGATACGAGTGAATTCTCCTTTAGACAAAACCAGCCCTCAATCATCATGTTACTCCCAGTCTGCAAGTCTTCCCAGATTGGATCCTAGATGTTGTGGAGCAGAAACAAGCCATTCTCATTACCTAAGTCCATGGGTACTCAGATAAAGTCCCAACCTGGGGTAGTCTGTTATACAGCAATAATAACTAGAACAGTTTTTATTAAGTTTGTCCCTTTTTTTTCTGAGGAGTGGAGAGCCACTCAAAGGTTTTAAGCAGGCCGGGCACGGTGGCTCAAGTCTGTAATCCCAGCACTTTGGGAGGCCGAGGCGGGTGGATCAC
>NW_016108122.1:102020-161595 GCF_001604975.1 Cebus imitator | reverse complement strand
AAAAAAAAAAAAAAAAAAAAAAAAAAAGGTTTTAAGCAGGTAACAGGATTGGATTAACATATTAAGGATCATTCTAACTCTGATGTGTGAGAAACTTGTCACTTCTCCCTTAAAATAGAAAGATTAGTTGGAAAAATATTGCACAGATTCAGACAGTATAAAAGTGGCCCAGACTAGGGTGACACTAGGAGATATAAAAAGAGTAATTCAAGAATTACATAAGAGCTAGCATCTAGAGTGTTTGGTTCTAGATTAGATAGGGTGAGTGGAGGGTCAGAATATAGGAAACAAAGATTATATTAAGGTCCCTGTCTTGACAACAGGGTAGCTGCTAGTTAGTGGCTTTTACTTTGATAGGAAACGTTGCAGAAAGAGTCACACACTTAGGTGGAGGGACATCTTGGGGAATCAGGAAGTGAGAGATGTTGAGTTAATTATTTGGGTTCTCTATAGATCTTTCAAACTCCACATTAACAACTGAAGATGTTCAGAAATGACTAAGTGATTTATGACATTTTCAGATTTCTTCTACCATTCTCCTAAGGAGCAAAAAGGAGTATTTCTTTTCAAAATTTCTATAAATTAGTTGGAGGTGATACATTAGCAAACACATATGTAAAACTTAGTTTAAGGCTTTGTATTAAGTACTTTGGAATCCACAATAATGAGCTAAAATTTGATAGAATTCCACAGCCACTTCCAGGTCCAGGGGTCTAGTAGAGAAGTAAAACTTGCAATGACAATAAATATAAGAAATGATATATTATTTTAAAAGGACAATGACACAGTTTTAAAAAACGTAAATCCCAGTGAAGATCAAGGGAAAGAAAAATTATTTGATTAAGAGAGCACTTAAATACAAAGAAATTAAAGCAGGCAATGGTATAACCTGGTGATTAACTTGGGAGGGGACTGGATATCAGCCTTACATGGCTTAAATATCAGACCTTCTAATCAGTAGCTTGGAAAAGTTTTAAACATCTTTTCCCATATGTAGACTGAGGATGCTTATAACATTACCTGCACCTAGTTTTGTTGAGAGTATTAAAAATCAATCATACATGTAAAACACTTAGCCCACTGTCTGAAACACAATAAGCATTTAATGAAATGTAGCTGGCATGCTTATCAGTAGCATCTTCAATACCATCAATATCATTTTTATTATTACTTAGGATGACTGTTAATAGAAAAGGATATGATTACGTGGCTCACCAAAACTTTTCTCCCTTTTGGAAAAGGACATCAATATTTTGTTAGTAAATAATTTTATAGGTAATTCTGCTTCTATTTAGAAAGTATTCGTTTGGAAAGAATGTCAGTCCCTCCTAGACAAACAATGAAGAAGAAAAGCTGGAAAACTGGAAAATCACAACCTGTATTATTATTATACCTCAAAGAGGTGGATTGGCAGAGAAACCACGTAGCCTGAAATCAAGGAGAAATACCTTAATTCACTCCCGAGGAGAAGTGGGACACTGGATGACCTCACCTCTGACAGGGTAAAAGAAAAACATGGGACCACTATAAAAAGAGGTTAAAATATATCAATTACATTTGTAATAAATTGCTAAAACTCAAATGTGGACTAATGTGACAATATGGACCTGCTGGATTCACAGACAAAAATGAGTTTGGACCCACTCACATGTTATTTTCTATGAACTTTGGCCAGATGCCCATGGGAAACAGGAGCACATCAGTTGGCCATAGAAAGACTCTGTTGGCATTGCAAGTATGGACAAAAGATCAGTGCTAGCCCCAAATTGGCCCTTTAGTTAAAGTCTTAAGCATCTGAGAGAGGGACAGTAGCACACTCTATAATCCCCAAGGGCCAGGGTGAAGAGGCAGTATTACAAGAAAATAAATAGTAAACAGCATTATACCCATAAGGCAGGGGCAAAAAGTAATCCTGAGTACATGACCCCATAATGATACTATTTGAGGTCTCATACCACTGGGTATCAGAATGTTATTCTCCCACACTATATATAGAAAGAAGAGTTTGGCTCTTGGAAATGGGGAAGAAGGACAGAACTTATGAGAAAAACCTTAGGCACACAAATTCTACCTAAAACTGAAACAATAATAGATCACAGAAGACGCCTGGACCCTAACAACCAGCCTGGCAAAAACCATGTAAGGCAACCGAATCTACTACTAACAGTGGGACAAAAGCACAAAGAGGCCCTGCTGGTGCACTGGTATATAGGGAAGGCTGAAAGCTAAGAGTAGAAGAAAAAGATTGTCAAAAATTCTCCATCAGCTCTAGCCTTACCCTAAGCCCAAGGCATCATTAGGAAAATTAAAAACTGGTAGAACACTGAAAGAAACTAGCAACAACAAACTTCACATCAACTCAATTCCTGGCTAGATTGACTCATTTCTCTATACATATTCCCTGAGAAGGGGAAATAGGTCTGTTTCCCAATATAAATGTTATTCAGCTCAGTATCCTTTATTATATACAAGATGATGGGCATTTGATTAATAATAATACACACAAAAAAGCAAGACAAAAGCAACCCATTGTCAGAAGGCAAAAGCAACCCAAGAACAGGACTCAGAGAGTAACTTGGAACTGTAGGTCACAGAATGTAAAATGAATATAGTTAACGGATTAAAGGATACAGTGGAAAAGGTGGGAATTGACATGAACAAATGGGTAATTTCAGCAAAGATATAAATACTATAATTAAAAATTAAATGAAATTGCTAGAAACTAGGATGTGATAGACAAAATAGTAGTCCCCCAAAGATAACCATATCCTAGTTCCTAAAGACCTGGGAATATGTTACCTTAAATGACAGAAGGGACTTTGCAGATGTGACGAAGTTAAAGGTCTTGGATGGGGAGATTATTCTGTGTTTTTCAGGTGGACCCAATGTCATTACAAAGATTCTGAAAAGAGGAAAGCAGAAAGGTCAGCTCAGAAAAGGAGATGGGATAACAGAAGCAGAGATCAAAAAGAAGGAAAGGGATTTGAAGATAGTATGCCACTGGCTATGAAGACTGAGAGAGGAGTCACAAGCAAAGTAAGGGAGGCTGCCTTGAGAAGCTGAAAAAGACAAGGAAACATATTCTTCCCTGAATCCTCCAGAAAGAAAAATAGACCTGCTGACCTATTTTAGACTTCTGACCGTCACAACTGTAACGTAATAAGATTGTGCTGTTTTTAATCACGAAGTTTATAGTGATTTTATAACAGCAGCAGTTAAAATATATATATATATATATATATACACACCGAATATTAGAGAAGAAGAATTTATTCAACAGGCTTAGCAATAGACTCAACACAGTCAAAGAAATAATTGATGAATTTGAAGATAGGTCAATAGAGATCACTCAAACTGAAACACAAAGAGAAATCAATAACAGAAAATACTAGAGTTTCTAAAGATTCTGTCTACAATGTAGAAGGATCTAACATACATGCAATTGAAATTTAAAAAGAAAAAAAAAAAGAATGGAGGCTAAGAAGTATTTGAAGAGACAGTGGTCAAGAATGCTCCAAAAATATTCAAAGGTATTGAACCATAGGTCTAATAAATGAAGAAATCTTCAAGCAGAGGAAAAACAAAGATTAAAACTACCCAAATCTTGAAGATATGTATAAAATTATTACACTATTACTATATAGAGGAATCAAGATAGAAGTCATTTAACTTCAAGCTAGAAAGTAATAAAGTTACTTATTAAAAGTACTAAAAGGAAAAAAAGGACAGCCCAGAATTTTATACTCAGTAAGAATATCTTCCAAAAATTAATGTGAAATAAAGACTTTTTAGACAAAGAAATGTATTACTAGCGACACATGCTGTAATAAATGTTCTTCAAAAGGCTGTGATACCTGACAGAAATTTGGATCTACACACAAAAAATAAATAAATGTTCTTCAAAAGGCTGTGTATACCTCACAGAAATTTTGGTCTACACACAAAAAATAAAAAGTTCTAGAAAATGTTCAAATGAAGGTAAATATAGAAGTCATTTTTTATTATTTTTAATCACTCTAAAAGATAACTATGTAAAACAATATTAGACATTTGTTTAACATATGAAAACATATGTTAGAATAAAATATGATATTTTGTTCTATTTAGTTTCAATATTTTATTTTTATATTATATGTAGTTTTGTTTAACCTGTGTATAACATATGTAAAAATAAAACATAGAAAAAGAAAACCACAAAGGATAAGATATTGAAACAGGAAGTGTACTCATAAGGTTCTTATACAATATATGAAGTCATGTAATATTATTTGAAGGTAAACACTGATAAATTAAATATTCACATTGAAAACCTTAAGACAATCACTAAGGAAATTAAAAATAATGGTATAAATGATAAACCAGTAGTAGAAATAAAGTAGTATAATAAAAAGCACTTAATTCAAAATAAGACAAAAAGAATAAAGGCAAATAAATAGAATTGAAAGCAATGAGCAAGATGGTAGATTTAAATTCAGCAATATAAATAACTAAAATTGTTCTAACACACTAATGATAGGTTATCAAATTGGATAAAAATGCAAGACAACTATATGCTGTCTATAAGAAACATAATTTAAATATAAAAACATCTGTATAAAAAAATGGAAGGACAAAAATATGTACCATGCAAAAACTAATCAAAACAAATTTGGAATGACTATGTTAATATCAGAAAAAGTAGACTTCAGTAAAAGAAATATTACCAGAAAAAAGACGGTATTACCTCATGATAAAAGGATCAATTCACCAAGAAGTTATCATTATTCTAAATGTTAACATGGCTAACAATAGAATGAAAACACATGAAGCAAACCTAATAAAATTGAAAGGAAAAATGGACAAACCTCAATAATAGTTGGAGTACTTAATATTCATTTCTCAGTAATTGACAGAATAATTAGAAAAATCAACAGTTATAAGAGACCCAAACAACACCATCAACCATTAAACCTAATTAACATAGTATATTCCACCCAGCAGCAGTAGAATAAACATTGTTTTCAAGCGCACATAGACCATATTTGGGGCCATAAAACAAACCTCAAGAAACTTTTAGACGTTGAAATGGAACAAAGCATGTTCTCTGACAGTAATGGAGTTTTTTAGATTTATTTTTTTTATTTTTTTTTTAAATTCAGTGGTACAAGTGCAGGTTGTGCAGGTTTGTTACATAGGTAAATATGTGTCATAGGAGTTTGTAGTACAGATAATTTTATCACCCAGGTATTAAGCCTAGTATCTGTTAGTTATTTTTCCTGATACTCTCCCTTCTCCCACCCTCCACTATCCAGTAATGTCCCAGTGTGTGTTGTTCTTCCCTGTGTGTCTATGATTTAGCTGATTTAGTGAGAACATACAGTATTTGGATTTTTGTTCCTACATTAGTTTGCTAAGGATATTGGCCTCCAGCTCCATCAATGTCCCTGCAAGGGAAATTATCTCATTCTTTTTTATGGCTGCATAGTATTCAGTGGTGTGTATGTACCAGATTTTCTATATCCAGTCTATCATTGATGGACATTTAGGTTGATTCCATGTTTTTGCTATTGTGAATAGTACTGCCCTGAACATAATGCATTTATGTGTCTTTATATTAGAACAATTTCTATTCCTTTGGGTGAATACCCAGTAATGTAATTTCTGGTCAAATGCTAATTCTATCTTCAGGTCTTTGAGGAATTGCCACACTGTCTTCCACAATAACTGAACTAGTTTACACTCCCACCAACAGTGTAAAAGCATTCCTTTTTCTGCACAACCTCACCAGCATCTGTTGTTTCTTGACTTCTTAATATTCACCATTCTGACTGGTTTGAGATAGTGTCTCATTGTGGTTTTGATTTTTTGGTTTGCATTTCTGTAATAATCAGTGTATTAGTCCATTTTCATGCTGCTGATAAAGACATTCATGAGACTGGAAAGAAAAAGAGGTTTAATGACCTTACAGCTTCATGTGGCTAGGGAGACCTCACAATCATGGTGGAAGGTGAAAGGCATTTCTTACATGGTGGCAGCAAGAGAGAATGAGGAGGAAGTGAAAGTAGAAACCCCTTATAAAACCCTCAGATCTTGTGAGACTTATTCACTACCACAAGAACAGTAAGGAGGAAACCACCTCCATGATTTAATTACCTCCCACCGGATCCCTCCCACATCATGTGGGAATTACGGAAGCTACAAAATGAGGTTTTGTGGGGACACAGAGCCAAACCATATCATTCTGAACCTGGTCTCTCCCAAATCTCATGTCATTACATTTTAAAACCAATCCTGCCTTCCCAACAGTCCCCCAAAGCCTTAACTCATTTCAACATTAACCCAAAAGTCAAGTCCAAAATCTCATCTGAGACAAGGCAAGTCTTTTTCAATTATGAGCCTGTAAAATCAAAAGCAAGTTGGTTACTTCCTAGATACAATGGGGTACAAGCATTGAGAGAAACTGGCCAAAATTAAGGGGCTACAGGCCCCACACAGTCCAAAATCCAGCAGAGCAGTGTTAAAGCTCCAAAATGATCTCCTTTGATTCCATGCCTCACTTCCAGGTCACACTGATGCTACAGGTGGGTTCCCATGGTTTTGGGAAGCTCTGCTCCTGTAACTTTGCAGGGTACAGCCTCCCTCCTGGGTGATAGGTATCTATCAGGTCCATTCAATCCAGAACTGAGTTCAGGTCCTGAATGTCTTTGTTAATTTTCTGTCTCGATGATCTGTGTGATATTGTCAGTGGGGTGTTAATATTTCCCAATGTTATTATGTCAGCATCTAAGTCTATTTGAAGGTCTCTAAGAACTTACTTTATGAATCTGAGTGGTCCTGTGTGGAGTGCATATGTATATCAAATAATTAACTCTTGTTGTTGAATTAAACTCTTTACCAGTATGTAATGCTTTTCTTTGTCTTTTTCGATCTTTGCTAATTTAAAGTCTTTTTGTCAGAAACTGATTGCAATACCTAGTTTTTTGTGTTTTCCATTTGCTTGGTAAATTAGACAGCACACCAATGGGTCTTGCTTGATTCCTTATCCAGCTTGCTACTCTTTGTCTTTTAATTGGGCCATTTAGCTCATTTACATTTAAAGTTAGTATTGTTATATGTGGATTTGATTCTGTCATCATGATGCTAGCTGGTTATTTTGCAGACTTGTTTATGTGGTTGCTGTATAGTGTCCTTGGTCTGTGTATTCTGGTGTGTTTTTGTAGTGGCTGGTAATGGTTTTAACTTTTCATATTTAGTGCTTCCTTCAGGAGCTCTTATAAGACAGATCATTGGTAACAAATTTACTAGGAATGTGCTTGTCTGAAAATAATCTTATTTCACTTTCATTTATTAAGCTTAGTTTGAATAGATATAAAATTCTGAGTTGGAATCTCTTTTCTTTAAGAGTGTTGAATATTTGCCCCCAATCTCTCTGGCCTGTAGAGTTTCCACAGGGAGATCTGCTGTTAGTCTGATGGGCTTCCCTTGTAGGTGACCTGGCCTGTCTCTTTGGCTGTCCTTAGTATTTTTTCTTTCATTTCAACCTTGGAGAATCTGATTATTATGTGTCTTGGGGTTAAACAATCAAATTAAATAGAAACCAACACACTTCTATTAATAATAACCAAGGACGACGACTACATTTAGAATTTATCAGCTTGTGATAACAAGGAAATCTGTTCAGAAATATAAATCCCTTAAATAACACTATACTTAACCTAGGTCTTTAAAATGTCAGTGCTAGATGATACTCCAGAATTTAGTTTCAACCCTAATGATTCAAAAGGAGATAGTGAAGTCAGGAGCAGCTAGGTGACTTACCTGGAAAGTTCAAGGACTGGATTCATTATCGTCTTTGCCTTCTGTGTAGGCATCATTCTGTTACTGCCATGTTTCTTGCTCTCTTATCAACCAGCAAGTACTTTTTGAATACCTAACATATGAAGTTTTGCTAGATGTTGGAGAAAATGAAAAAGATAGATTATTCTTTTGGTTTAAAAAAGGTTTTATATTAGATAATATAGGGAGGAATTTGGACATTATCCCCTTTTATCAGATAAGGAAACATTTTATTGAGAAGTTTCCTATTTGTGCTGTCTCACATGCTTTCAGCAGGCTCCTCTGTTAAAAAAATAAAAAATAAAAAGGCAAACATTCTTTCCATGGAAACAGGATGTCTTGAATAACATCAGGAGGGTATTTTCCTAAAATTATCCAAGGAAAAGGACAGGGTATGAGAGTACAGAGCCAAGCTGTCAGACTTCTGAAGCAATAAGAATAACTGGGGATATGGAAAAGAACAAATACTGAATAAAATCACTTGTCTTCTTAAAAGCCTATTAATTACTTGAATCTCTTGCTTCAAATTTACAAGCCACTGGGGGCTTACTCCAGCCAAGTGAGTTAAGTCCATTTCCATACAAAATAATCAGAAAATGTTATCTTTCTACTGAAAGGGTTTGACTTACAGGAACTTCTATTACTGCCACACAGTGTGATTACTCAATATTAGTCCTACATAGTATGATTTGCCGGGATTTTGTGCTGCACCAGTGTTCCTGCAATTCCAAGCCTCTGTGTAAGTGCTTTATATTATGCTTACTGGTTCAGTCAGTGTTGCTAAGCTTTGTTTTAAGTGCTAGGATGCTTCTCTCTGCCCAAACTAGCTTCTTCTTCATAACTGTCTATTTCCTCACCATCCTCACCAAATTAGATTTTTCCTTCCTCATGATGAATTCCCTTTTGAGGGCCTTTATTTTTTTATTTTTTTATTTTTTATTTTTTAGATAGCAAAACTTTTGTAGCACCATTTTACCTTATCAGATAATTTCTCCTTTTCTGCTTTTTCTTATTTTCTTTTTTTTTAAATTATATTTTAAGTTTTGGGGTACGTGTGCAGATCATGCAGGATTGTTACATAGGTATACCCTTGCCATGGTGTTTTGCTGCCTCCATCCCCCATCATCTACATTAGGTAATTCTCCTGTTATCCCTCCCCAATACCCCCACCCTCTGATATCTCATCCCCTTTCCCCCAACCTCTAACAGGCTCTGGAGTGTTTTGTTCCTCTCCCTGTGTCCATGTGTTCTCATTGTTCAACACCCATTTATAGGTGAGAACGTGCTGTATTTGGTTTTCTGTTCTTGTGTCAGTTTGCTGAGAATGATGGTTTCCAGCTTCATCCATGTCCCTGCAAAGGACATGAACTCATCCTTTTTTTATGGCTGCATAGTATTCCATGGTATATACTATGCAATTTTCCAGTCTATCATTGATGGACATTTGGGTTGGTTCCAAGTCTTTGCTATTGTAAACAGTACTGCAATGAACATTCATGTGCATGTGTCTTTATAGTAGAATGATTTATAATCCTTTGGGTGTATACCTAGTAACGGGATTGCTGGGTCAAATGGTATTTCTATTTCTAGATCCTTGAGGAATTGCCACACTGTCTTCCACAATGGTCGAACTAATTTATACACCCACCAACAGTGTAAAAGTGTTCCTATTTCTCCACATCCTCTTTGGCATCTGTTGCCTCCTGATTTTTAATGATTGCCATTCTAACTCATGTAAGATTGTATCTCAATGTGGTTTTGGTTTGCATCTCTGTAATGACTAGTGACGATGAACATTTTTTCATATGTTTGTTGGCTGCATAGGTGTCTTCTTTTGAAAAGTGTTCATATCCTTTGCCCAAATTTGATGGGATTGTTTTTTTCTTGTAAATTTTTTTAAGTTCTCCATAAATTCTGGATAGTAGCCCTTTGTCAGATGAGTAGGTTGCAAAAATTTTTCTCCATTCTGTTGGTTGGTGGTTTACTCTAATGATAGTTCCTTTTGCTGTGCAGAAGCTCTTAAGTTTAATTAGATCCCATTTGTCTATTTTGGCTCTTGTTGCCATTGCTTTTGGTGTTTTAGTCGTGAAGTCCTTGCCCATGCCTATGTCCTGAATGATATTGCCTAGGTTTTCTTCTAGGGTTTTTTTATGGTGTTAGGTCTTATGTTTAAATCTTTAATCCACTGGAATTAATTTTTGTATAAGGTGTAAGGAAGGGGTCCAGTTTCAGCTTTCTGCATGTGGCTAGCCAGTTTTAATAACACCATTATTAAATAGGGAATGCTTTTCCCATTGTTTGTTGTTGTCTGGTTTCTCAAAGATCAGATGGTTATAGATGTGTGGTGTTACGTCCCAGGCCTCTGTTCTGTTCCGTTGGTCTATACGTCTGTTTTGGTACCAGTACCATGCTGTTTTGATTATTGTAGCCTTGTAGTAGTTTGAATTCAGGTAGCATGATGCCTCCAGCTTTGTTTTCTTTACTTAGTATTGTCATGGCTATGTGGGCTCTTTTTGGTTCCATATGAAGTTTAAGGTGTTTTTTTCCAGTTCTGTGAAGAAAGTCAATGGTTGAAGGAGATAGTATTGAATCTATAAATTATTATGGGCAGTATGGCCATTTTCACAATATTGTTTTTTCCTAACCATGAGCACGGAATGTTTTTCCATCTGTTTGTGTCCTCTTTTATATCCTTGTGCAGTGATGTGTAGTTCTCTTTGAAGAGGTTCTTCACAGCCCTTGTTAGTTGTCTTCCTAGGTATTTTATTCTCTTTGTAGCAATTGTGAATGGGAGTTTGCTCATGATTTGGCTCGCTGTCTGTTATTGGTATATAGGAATGCTTGTGGTTTTTGCACATTGATTTTGTATCCTGAGACTCTGCTGAAGTTGCTTATCATCTTAAAGAGATTTTGGGCTGAAACAATGGGGTCTTATAAATATACAATCATGTTGTCTGCAAATAGAGACAATTTGACTTCTTCTTTTCCTAATTGAATACCCTTTATTTCTTTTTTATGCCCGATTGCCCTGGCCAGAACTTCTAATCCTATGCTGAGCAGGAGTGGTGAGAGAGGGCATCCTTGTCTAGTGCCAGATTTCAAAGGGAATGCTTCCAGTTTTTGCCCATTCATTATGATATTGGCTGTTGGTTTGTCATAAACAGCTTTTATTATTTTGATGTACTTTCCATTGATACTTAGTTTATTGAGAGTTGTTAGCATAAAGGGCTGCTGAATTTTGCTGAAGGCCTTTTCTGCATCTGTTCAGATCATCACGTGGTTTTGGTCTTTGGTTCTGTTTATATGATGGATTACGTTTATTGATTTGTGTATGTTAAACCAGCCTTGCATCCCAGGAATGAAGCCAACTTGATCGTGATGGATAAGCTTTTTGATGTGCTGTTGGATTTGGTTTGCCCATAGTTTATTAACCATTTTCACATTAATGTTCGTTATGGATGTTGGCCTGAAATTTATCAGATAATTTCTAGTAACTTCTCCAGAAACTAAGAGGCTGATCTCTATACCTTCCCTCTCAAATGGTTCACCTGAGCCATAGAAAACAACTGTCTTCCTCCCTAGCTGAGCTCAGAGGCTGTCAAGATCACGTTACACAGTCCCCAGAAGTTTTATGGACCTCCTATCTAGGCGTCGCCTCAGAAAAGCCAGTCAGATTTTACCCAGAACAAAGAAAACTGCTCTAAGACTCATCATCTTAAAAGAAGCCAATTGGAAACTTTAAAATGGCAGCTTTTCTCTGAAACCAAATGAACACCATATAACAATTAAGACTAGGAAGACTTCCATGAAGCTTAAAAGCAGTGTTTTGAATAAATAAAAGGTAATTATATATTTTAAACCAGGGAGTAACTGTATGGAATTTTCTCAAAGCTGAGCCTTTAAATAAGTTTAAAACATGTTCTTAGAAGAGAGACTTCAAAAAGCGATAGGCTAAACTGGGAAAATGACTTCACATTTTGACAGAAACAGAGATGGACAATCCACATTCACATCAGGCAAATGATAATATTGAATGTAATTCAAATTGAGCTAGCAATTTTTGAGACTGGCTTAGCACCAATTCCATACCAGGCACTCTGCCTAGATAAAGACAACATAAATGCCGTGCTATAGAGTCTTGTGGAGCCCACGAAGTATAATTCTAGCTTGTTTATCCTCAGAGAGGATTAAGTATACAAATCTGTAGAGACTCTATAAAAACCGAGTAGCTCTACCTTTCCCAAAGTGTATTCTAGATTGTTGTAGTAGCAGCAAAGTAATTTCAGAAACTTTGGATGCAAAAGTAAACAGGTTATTTTACTGTGAGACTTTTTAATATGCTTTGTAAATCTCCAAGATGATTATAGAATATGCAAAGTTCTCTGTATGTGCTATCTGAGAAACTGTCTTATCTTTGGGCATATTTCAGCACTTGTGAATTATAGACATTGCTTTTTTTCCCCCAACTATAATATTTTGGGACAGAAAGAAGACCCTGAGCTTGCCTCTGATACCAGCAAACGGGAGAGTACAGCAATTTGCTTATATCCATTAGCTTCTTTGCCTCATTATGCAGTTACTTCAAGGTTTTGATTAATGGAAGCATTATTGGAACTAACGGTACTTGGTTCTTTCTCAAGCAGGCAGCACATTACTCCTGAAGATGGGCTCATTAATCTTTCTTACTTTGTTTACTCTTACCCTCCTTCTTTATAGATGTCTACCTATACCATTTTTGGGATGTCTTTCATTTCGACAAATATGACCACCTGAAAATATTCTTCAATACAGATAAGAAGTGCATATGATTCCCTCATATATAAACACTCCCCTAATATATTTGTCCAATTGTAAGACCCAAGTTGAACAAAGCAAATTTTTTCAAGGCTGTGTGTTAAATAGATGAACTTAAACAGCTGTAAAAGCTAGGATATAAATGTATGTAAATTATTTTTCAGTCAGTTGACTGGTTAGAAAAATGCAAAATAAGTTAAAATGAGTGGGCAAGGAAGAGAATACTGATTTTGGAGACAAAGACGTATATTCTTGTGAGACAACAGATACTTGTGAGTGTTGGACTGTGGAGAAGCAGGTGTTGCTGGAAATAAGAGAAAAGCTGAAAGAAGCCTTAGAAACAACCCAGACTAGCCTGCTCATATAAAGAATTGAAAAATATAAGGCTTTTTGGGTGTGTTTAAAGGGAATGCTTGAGATAACTTATGTAATCAACAAGAGACCTAGAGGTAAAATCTTTGCTAATGTGCGCTACGCTATTCATTTGCCTCTACAGCAGCTATCTGAAAGGATTTGCTATCCTATTTCTCTGACATGAGAGGCCTAGGCCTCTTTAAAACTGGCTTCACTTCATTCTTTCTCCTCTCAGTAAATGTCATCCTATCAACCTGTGCATATCACCAACCAAGAACTCATTCTTTATTTCTCAGTACTTTCACTCAATTTATCCTCCATCATTATTGGCTCAGCCTTAAAAATTGATCCTTCAAAATACAATCATTTCTACTGATGACACCAAGCTACATCTCTTTCTTGAATTATTTTACTTTGTCTCCATGCTTCGTACTGAGAATCTATACTCCGTATAAAAACCAGAGTGATATTTTTTAAATATCTGGCAAATGTTTTAAACTAGCTCTCCAGAAGAAAGTAAAGCCCTGGTTTGTAAGTTTGCTGATTCCCATGTTATAAATATTCCCAATGTACTTGAGTTCAAATTAATATAACTGAAAGCAGAGTTGGGAAGAAATGACAGTATTTTCCATGCTCATAAACTAGTGTGAGTCAGTACCAGGATGTCACTGTGTATACCAAAATTACTTCAGCTGTAAGTTACAGGAAATTGAACTCAGATATAAGTTAGAGAGGATCCTTTTGTTTATGTATCTGAGAAGTTGTGGGGAGGGCTGCATTCTGGCATTGCTAGATTTAGGTGCTCAAATATTGTATCAGAAACTCTGCTGCTTTCATTCATTTATTTATTCATTGATATTTTCCAAAAAAAATCTGTTGAATACACACTCCAGGTCAGACACTATTCTGGTGCTGAATACATAGTGGTAGGGTAGACATAGTTCTGCCTTCATGAAGTTATGTTCAAGTGGTAGAGACAATCAGTAAACAAGTAAATATCTAACATCCTAGGGAGTGATAAGTGCTATGAACAACAAAACAAGGCTAAGGAAAAATGAGTTATAGTGGGATTTGAGGCTGGACTAGAATAGATCAGGGAGATGACAATGAATAGGAAGTGAGCCATAGAAATAACTTGAAGAGAGCAGCCCAAGTGAAGAGAACAGCAGGTATACAGGTGCCAGGGCTGGAGCATGTACATGGCATACCTGCATTTGGAGGAGTGTCAAGCAGTTCTGCGTGGTTGTAGCCAAGTGACTGAGAGTGGTGGAAAAGAAGTTTGGGAGTGAAAAGAAACTAATACATGTATGAACTTGTAACCAGAGTAAGTAGTTTGGGTTTAACTACAAAACTTAAGCAAAACCATTGGAAGTTTTGAGCACTGAAGTATGTGACCTGATTTATATATTAAAATGACTAATCTGCCTGCTGATTACTGTTATCTGAGAGAAACAAGCCACTCCAAGAACGGGATACTCAGATAGGGGACTGTGGTTATTATATAAGTGAGAGATGGACAAAGAAAAAGCCGAAAGGTAGAGAGAGTGAGGTTGTTAGATTTGTGGCCAACAATGGACTAGATGTGTGCTGTAAGAGCAAAAGAGGACCAAGATTGACTCTGATATTTTGGAATCTAACCAGAAAAAAATATTCATGAGTGTATTCTGAGATTCACAGAAATGTATATTAGACAATCTCGGGACAATTCAGGGATGACAGTGAAAAGATGGCAGTCATTCATGAGCAGAAAGATGATGTTTAAAGCCATGCACATTGAGAGTAAATAGAGAAGAGATGAAGAGCTAGGACTAAGTCTTGTTGTAGAAGAGGAGAAGGGTCCAGCCACAAAAATGAAAAAGAAACAGCAAATGACAAGGGAAAAACTGATATCTTCAAAGTCAACTGTATGTCAAGAGGGTGGGAGTGATTAATTTTGCCTAATGCTGTTGAGACATCCCAGAAAATTAGAACATGACAAGAGCAATTTCGGTGGGATGGTGGGATCCTAGTCCTAATTGGTGAGGGCTAAAGAGGAAATGAGAGGAGAGGTTGAGGAAACAGAAAGCATAGATACTATTGGGAAAAATGTTCACTGTAGAGGACAGCAAAATAGGGCAGAACTTGAAGAAAGATGTGATAGTTAAGGGAAGGCACTTTTTTTGGATGTGTTTTTGTTAAGTTGGGAAAAGTCACAGAAAGTATAAACTAGTGGCACTATCACAACAGAGAGGAGAACATTGACAATGAAGAACAACAAGGGGTCAATCCAGGAGCAACCTGTTTGAGTAGTAGGTGCTGCAATTTGGGATCCAGTGCACATAGGAGGGAGTTGTTACTAGATGGGGGAACAACAGACAGATGGTTATAATGGAAGGAAGAAAAATATATGGCTAAGAATATGGACTGTTGATAGGTTTTCCATTGGAGACATAGGAAGCTCTTCTGATTGCCTTTGTTTTCACAGTGAAATAAAAGGCAGGATCATCAGGTAGAGGCTGGTGGATGGTGAGGGAAATGTATTAGATGCTGGAAAAGGAAGGAAAAGGTTTGAAATGTACCTCACAGAAAATGAGAAAGTAGATTGACCAGGACTATATATGAGAGTTGCCAGGCATGGCCAAGTGCTCCCTTGAGGTTTTCGGTCACATTTCTGTATTGCTGCCTTTCATTATCTGGCAGGCTCAATCCTATTTGTGCCAAGATGACTACCTGCTTCTCTTGGCTTGTATTCTACCTACCACCCTACCAAATCCAGTGGAAAGAGAAACCTTCTTTTCCAATAGTTCCAGAAAAAAATCTGAGTGAGCTGTCTTCTGTTGGACTTCAGTCCTTGCTTAGGCTCTGATCTCAGTTCCGTGGTTGGGGAATACTGTTTTGGGCCATACGTCTTCCCCAGGAGCCTCGGGTTAGGGTGGATTAGTCTCTGCTCAAACACAAAGATATACAGGTAATGGGGAGGGCAGTTTACCAAGGAAAATCATAGTGTATATTCCTATATGAAGGAAGATCAGAAGCTGTGCAGGCAAAACAGCCAAATCCACCACTGTAAAATTATTGGCATATTCATTTACTGAAAAATGGAGTCAAGCATCATTAATGACCTCTAAGAATCCTTTCAGTCCTAATAGTTTTTGAAAAATTCCCTAGCTTTGAAACTCCCAATTTGGGCATATTTGACTGGGGAAAGGACTAATCTGACAATACCAGTATTGATAATTTTCATCAATCCTTGAATTATTCAATAGCTATGCCTACTCAGTGCATTTCAACCTGCTTCTAATATGAAAACTCCTCCTGCAACCCCATCTTATATTGCTGCACAAGCACTATTTTCTTCAGGATTTTTTTAAATGGTCATATTGCATTGAATTTCCCTTGAAGTTTATCATATTAAAAGTATGAATCAGATTTTTTGTTTTTTTGAGACAGAGTTCCTCTGTTCCCCTGGCTGGAGTGCAGTGGTGTGATCTTAGCTTACTTCAACCTCTGCCTGCCAGGTTCAAGTGATTCTCCTGCCTCAGCCTCCTGAGTAGCTGGTACTATACCATGCCTGCCTAGTTTTTGTAGTTTTTAGTCGAGATAGGGTTTCACTGTGTTGGACAGGCTGGTCTTGAACTCCTGACCTCAAGTCATCTACCTGCCTTGGCCTCCCAAAGCGTTAGGAATACAAGCGTGAGCCACTGCGCCTGGCCCAGATTCATTTTTAACACTTCTTGTATCCTCATCCTTATAAAACACAATTCTGTTTCTATTTAATGCTAACTGTATATGTGTTAAAATTTTTCCTTCCTAATAATTTAGCTGTGGATTTACATTCTTAGTAACTCCACATTCACATAAGTTGCTATGGTGATATTATAAAATCACTTCAAATCAAAAAGCTTCCCTGAAACCATGCTAGATGTGAAAATAACATTGCTGAAAACCTTATGTCTCAAGTAAGAAAGCCTGAGTAAGCAGAGATTCTTAACTAGAACACAATGTGGTAATGTAAACAAATAAGTAACAACAACAACAACAACAAAAAGTTATTCCTTTACTGCTCTACTAAGACTGGAGATGTTGTATAGTGATTAACAGCATTGGCTTTAGAAATCCAAAACTAAGCGATTATTACTTGCAACTGAAATATTTATATTTGACGAACTCCTCACACTCCTTGGATTTGGAAAAGGGCATTGTCGTTTTTTCTTATTTCTTATCTCCAGCTCAGTGCAACGAAACAAGGAAGCTCGGGGCTGTCTAGCTTCACAGGACACAGGGGAGAGGAGCCTCCTATATTCCAGCTTTTCTTTTGGAAGCAGAGTTTTGAAGTTGACCTTAAGAGTCTGTGTAGATGGATAGAAGCATTTTTGATCCCAGAGAGGCTCTGCTCAAGTTCTGCATCAAATGCCTTTCTGCTCTCCTTTTTCCTCTTGAACAATACAAGAGACCTAATCAGTCTCCTTGGAAAGTCCTACTGCAGGAGCTTGTTCTTTCCCTCACAGACACCTCACTTCAGCCTTATCTCTGGTACTTTCACAGAATGGGGAAATTACTTTCAACTTGAAGATTAAAAGAAAACATTTGGCCTGAAGTTCTGTCTACTGAGACAGCCAAAGCAAGAAGTCCCCCATGCAACCCCCACACTTCCCTAAAACTTCAAGCCTTTCCTCTGATCACTGGCAGAAATGAAAAAACTCTTCATGGGTGGGTTGGGAACCTCTTGTTGGATTCTAAGCTTGGCAATATTTGAAAAATGAGTTTTAAATATGGGGCATTAGAATGAGGAAGTGAGGAAATATTTTTCTAACAAAAAAAATCAAGAATTTACAAACCATTACAAGAGACTCTGATATATTATATCTTTATATGTAACTTCCAATCAACTAATGCCTCTTTGTTTTCAGAAATATGTAGTTAGTTAGAAAAACTGCCTCTGCCTTATTGTTCCTATGCTTCTTAGGGATGCATTATTGATGTTTCTGATATACCAGTGAGGCTTTCTTGAGTTCTTTCTATTCACTCACCATGGGTGTGATGGTTAATTTTATGTGTCAATTTGACTGGGCCACAGGGTGCACAGATATTTGATTAAACATTATTCTGCCAAGTCTGTGAGAGTGTTTCTGGATGAGATTAATCTTTGAATCTGAAGATTGGGTAAAGCAGGTTGCCCTCCCCAGTGTGGGTGGGTCTCATCTGATCCATTAGAAACCTGAGGAGGAGTGAATTTTCTTGCTCTGCCTGGTTTTCAAGCTGGGACTTTGGTCTTTCTCTGTCTTTGGACTCAGACTGAAACTAGAACTTATACTATCAGATCTCTTGGGTTTTCATCTTGTTGATTACAGATCCAAGAATGTCTCTATCCTCCACAACAACATAAGCCACTTTGTTATTAGTTAGATAGATGATAGATAGATAGATAGATAGATAGATAGATAGATAGATAGACAGATAGATAATTGGTTCTGTTTCTCTGGAGAGCGTAGGCTAATACAATGGGCATTACTCCTGAGGTGAGTTTGCCTAGTGAAGCTTCACTGAATTTTATAACTTTCATGTATTGAGTGCATACTATCTGTCAGTCTGTAAACAGCCATAGAAAACATGTCCTTGTCCTCAAGAAACAGAGAGACAATCAATTACAATGCCATGGGTAAAGTTACAGGAGAAAGGTGCTCTGTGAACACAGGGGAAGAGGCCCTAAGCATCTCACCTAGGCTGGTTAGAGACCCAGAATCTGGGCAAAGTCATTGAAGAAAAGAAGAAATTTGAGGTGCACTGTAAAATGTAGATAAGATTTTGATAGGTCAAGAGGGCTGTGAAGAGATTAAAAACCTGAGAAAGCGGCTTAGAGGCAGTAAGGAAATGCTTAAATTCATAGAAAGAACGTGCTGGTTAGCATAATATTGAATACAAATTGTTGAACACTTGGTACATACCAAGTATTAGGCATAGCTCTGTGTACACATTGACTTCTTTAACCAACATGTAAACCATATCAGTTAGGAATAATGAGGTGGCAAGTACCACAAATTCCAGCTCTAGCAGACCCAATCACGATAGAGTATTTATGAGCTCTATAATTCAACAGTCCAAAGATGATTTTATGTGTCAATTTGACTGAGTCACAGGGTTCACAGATATTTGATTAAACATTATTCTGCCGAGTCTCTGAGAGAGTTTCTGGAATGATTCACTTTGCAAGTGATTTAGGAAGGGAGACTTCCTTCTACATAGATAATACTTCACTTTCTCTGTCGTCTTTAAATACTATGTCTGGTTTCATATCCTGATTCTTCTACTAGCTGGCTGTGTGACCTTGAATAAGTTAACTTCTTAACTTCTCTGTCCTTCAGTTTCCTCAACCTGAAAAATAAAAATGATAATAATAAAACCTACTTTGCAGGATAGCCATGAGGGTTGCATGAACTAATTCATATAAAGCACCTTGAAAAATATCTGGCACAAAATAAGTAAAAAATAAACATTGGAAGGTATTTAATGTATTAACTCAGAAGCACTGGCTGCATTTCAAATTAGATATATTTTTTGTTTGTTGTTGACCTAGAGAAACAAATGAAGCTCCCTGTTATCTGACATTCTAAAAATCCGGGAAACTCTATTAACTGGCACATCTCTCCAAGAAATTTTCATGCCTAACAAGAACTCAGAAAAACCTCAAGAAGTTGCAGGGCTGGAGAATTACTGAGAAAAGATCCTGCTATATTCATTGTGATGTATTGTTAAATACATTCTATTAAGTGTTGGTGTTTATGAACATCAAAAGGCCCAATTAGTCACTTCTTAGATATGTGAAACATTGTTTAAGATGCTTAGTTGTGCCTCAGTTTCTTCATGTATACAGTGAAGGAGCTCAACTAGAAAATGTTGTGAAATCTTTTCCAATGGTAACATACTATGGCCCTATTAATTGGTGATTTATGTGTACTAGGTATGAGAACTCAAGACTATGGAATTAAAATTTTCAACAATTCCAATATTTATTGACTTTTCCGTATACGTTAGTCACTGTGATAGGTGCCAAAGACACATTTTAAACAAAAAAGAATAGTACCTGATTTTACAGAGCTCACAGACTAGAGAGGTGGGAGTAAATGAGCTGCTGCAATGTATTGTGCATGAGACCAGTCAATTACTCCTTACTATAACCTGGACAGAAAGTTCATAGAATGTTAGTAGGTTCAGAGGATGTCTAGTGCATGTAACATAATTTAGAAACAGAAATCAGAAATAGGTGTTTGGAGAATTCAAACAATGAAAAGATAATAGTCTATTAGAATTGGGGTATTATATTGGGCTTGTTTTCTTTCTTTTTTTTTCAGAGTATGTTCTCCCTTTATTTCTATTTTTTTTAATTATACTTTAAGTTCTGGAGGTACATGTGCAGCTCATGCAGGATTGTTACACAGGTATACACATGCCATGGTGCTTTGCTGCATCCATCCCCCCGTCACCTACATTAGGTGTTTCTCCTACGGTGACAAATCTATTCTGATAATCAGGTCTCATTATTCTTTAGATCAAGGCATTTTTATTAAAGTTATGCTTCAGTCTTCCATTTTTTCTTAACTCTTAGAATTGTCTGAGCCGCCTGTTAATAGCCTGCATTCCATTATTATCTTAGAATGCTTTTAACATTACTCTTCGTTGATAGTTTTGAGATTCAGATATATGTTGAAGCTGAACAGGAAGAAGGATCCAGGCTATGATTTAGGCATCAACATGTCTAGACAAGCCAAATTTTTCAGTGCTATCAGCAAGTGCTAAAGATCAGAAGATGCCAAGGGCAAAATGAAAAACTAGAAAAAGGCACAGGAAATGAATATCCCTCAATTGGCAATGATCTCCACCATAATGCTATCAAAATCTTACTTTGCCAGATTCTTCTAAGACATGAGTGGTCGAGGTAGTTTTGGTGGTGTGTTGGGAGCTAACTGGAATATATATGCTAAAAAGAAGAAACCATTTAATTCATGTATACATTAAACAAATAGCAACAGAGCACAAGGTTAGGGACAGGCAATGTAATGTCAGGCGGCACACCATAAAGTACAACAGACAAGGTCCCTGCTTTCAGAGAGTCTGCAATCCAGTGAAAAAAATAGTCAACAAATAAGGAAATCATAAATAAGATAATTATATATTGTGATTCCACATTTAAAAGATGGTTACAGGCTTTTGTCATAGAGAATAACAAAAAAGACCTGCTTAGCTCTAATGCCTGCTTTCTGGATGTTTCTTTTTTTTTTTTTTTTTTTTTTTTTTTTTTTTTCAAATATAGTTTTATTGACATATATTTGATGTTTCTTTAACATCATAAGAAAAATAAGTTACTACTATTAAATTTGATCTTTCATCACATATTCTCTCTGTGGAAGGGGCATCCTACGATTAGTAATAAAGAGATTTTCCTAAGCCAGTTAATGCAAAGAAGAGATGAAAATCCAGGCTGCTTCTTCTTTTTTTTAAATCTATTGGTGTAACAACAGAGGGTTGGCCTTTGCAATTAGAATCTGGAATCTGCCTAACCTTTTCTCATTTTATAGAGGTGAATTCCTTCTAAAAGTGAATTCCTTAGTTGTCCAGAACTCTCCCAGTCTTGTGCCTCATCCTGCTAATATTAGGGAGGATATTCCTTGCAGCAAAAGCTATCTAACATGTTGCATGTGTCTTGATACTTGGTTTTGAAGATTTTATAAACTTTTTCCTGGGACATTTACCCATACGAGAGCCAGAATAGAATGACTTATCAAGGGGCAGCCTGCATAACTTTAAGATTGTGGTAATTGAGAAAAAAATCACTCCCTGAATACAAAGTCAAGGGAGTTTAATGGAGGATTAGCAGAAAGAGGGTAATGAGAACCTCTGATTAGGAGGAAGAAGAAGAGAAGAGTGTAAGAAAACAGAAGGAGGAATCAAGGAGAAATAGTCATAATTAGTATTTATCTAGGCCTCACCACTGCACAATCACCTAAAGCCAGCCCTGCCCCTACTGTAAGCCTCAGCCATCACCAGTGTGGCTTGAACCCCATCCCTCTCCAGGTGTGCTCTCTTCTGAACCCATGGTTACCATTGAAGATTCCAACAGCTCCCAAAGCCACCGAATGTCATTTCTTCACAGATTTTGCAAGCAAAGACCATGTGGTTGCTAATGTCATAGACTTCAGTTGCCTGAGCCATCAAACCATCACACTTCCCCAGGCCCAGAGTTGGCATCTGGTACACCACTAGACCCAGTGACACAGCATGCTTCTAAACATTCCCCCATTCAAAGTTCCCATACACTGCATCTCAAGTGAAGATTTTTCATTACCAAAGCCAATCTCTGAAATCTGGAAATGATAACTGCTTCTTCTAATGTGAATACATCAACACAACAAACAATGAACATGAAAAATTATGGACACCTCCAAAGTAACACAATAAACTTCTATTTAACAACCTCAAAGAGATGGAGAGCCATGAGTTACCTGAAAAAAAAAAAATCTAAATAATTTTTCTAAAGAAGCTCAGTGAGCTACAAGAGACACAGATAAACAATTCAACAATACCATAAAACAATACAAGAACAAAATGAGAAGTTCAACAAGAGAATAAAATTATAAATAAGAACTAGGGCTGAGTGCAGTGGCTCATGCTTTTGTAATCCCAGCACTTTGGGAGATTAACGCAGGCAGATCATGAGGTCAGGAGTTTGAGACCAGCCTGACCAACATGGTGAAACCCCGTCTCTATTAAAAATACAAAAATTAGCCAGGCACATACCTATAATCCCAGCTACTCAGGAGGTTGAGGCTGGAGAATCACTTGAACTTGGGAGGCGGAAGTTGCAGTGAGCCAAGATCACACCACTTCACTCCAGCCTGGGTGACAGTGAGACGTCATCTAAAAAAAAAAAGGAAAAGAAGTTATAAATAAGAACTAAACATATTATCTGGAACTAAAGAATACAATAATACAATGAATTAAATTAAAAAATACAGAGAGCTTCAACAGATGATTCTATTAAGCAGATTCTATTTAATGAAATTAAAAAATAGGGAGTTTCAACAGATGATTCTATTAAGCAAACTTGAAGATAGATCATTTGAAACTAGTCATGGAATATAATAATAACAAAAAGAATGAAGAATGCATATAATAGTTACAGGACACTTTCAGAAAAACCAATATCCGCATTATGAGTATGAGTTCCAAAAGAAGAAAGGAGAAAAGGACCTGATTTAAAGAAATGATAACAGAACTATTTCCAAATCCGGTAAGGAAAATAGACATCCAGACTCAAATAGACAACATGAAGAGTTATATACCAAAACACATGATGGATAAGTTGTCAAAAGACAACAACAAAGAGAGTTGTGAAAGCAGCAGGAGAAAAATGACTCATATTCATGGCAATGCTTATAAAACTGTTAATATATTTCTCGACAAAAATCTTTCTGATCAGGAGAGAATGGGATGATATATTCAAAGTAGTAAAAGAAAAAAATTTGTGAACCAAGAATAATAACTGGCACAGCTATCAGTTTAAAATGAAAGTGAGATCAAATCTTTCCCAGACAAATAAAAACCACGGGAATTTTTCACCACTAGATCTGCCTTATAAGAAATGTTTAAGGGTGTTTTTCAAATAGAATTAGAACACACTAAACAGTAGCATTAAAATATTTGAAAGTATAAATCCCACAAGCAAAGGTGGATATATAGTCCAATACAGAATAACATAACATTGTGGTGGTAATGTGCAGTTTACCTATAACACCAATATAAAAGATTTTTAAACACTAAAATATTAAGAATAACCATAATTGCAAAAGTTTGGCAATAGATTCATAAGAAAGAAGTAAACTCAGACTTCAAGAACATAAAATGTGTGTTTTGTGGGGAGGGTGGTAAAATGTAGTATTTGTATGCCACTGAAGTTAAGTTGTTATCAAATTAAAGCAGATAATATAATTATAGGAAGATATATACAAGCCTCATAGTAACCAAAAAGGAAAAATCTGTATAGAAGCAGAGAGGAAAATGGTGATTGCCAGGGGACAAGGGAAGGAGGAAATGAAGTATTTAAGTCTGTTCGCATGCTGCTATAAAGAACTACCTACGATTGGGTAATTTATTAGGAAAAGAGTTTCATTGACTCACAGTTCCATAGACTGTACAGGAAGCATGGCTGGGAGACCTTAAGAAATTTACAATCATGGTAAAAGCAAAGGGGAAGCAAGCACATCAATCATACCATGGCAGAGCAGGAGAGAGCAAAGGAGGGGAAGTGCTACACACTTTTAAACAACCAGATCTTGTGATAACTCACTCACTATAACAGAAAGGGGAAAATCTGCCCCCATGATCCAATCACCTTTGAAAAGTTCCCTCCGTCAAACTGAAAATTATAATTCAACATGAAATTTGGGTGGGGACACAGAGCCAAGCCATATCATGAGGTGATGTTGGCCAAAGGTCATAAAGTTTCAGCTATACAAAATGAATAGATTCTGGAGATCTAAAATACAGCATGGTGATGATAGTTAACAGTATTTTATTATATACATGAAATTTGCTAACAACATAGTTATTAAGCTATTTTGCCACACACACACACAAAGAATATATATACCTATACTACATCTACATATATGTGATATATATACTATATCTACATATATATGATATATATGTTACATCTATATATATGTTTGCATGTGTATATATATATAATATATATATATACACACACACATTAGAATGTGATGATCACTTCACATTGTATATGTATATCAAAACATCAACTTACGTACCTTAAATATATACAGTTTTATATGTCAATGATATCTTAATAAAACGTTTAAAAAGTAGCATGTGAAACAAAGGTATGCCATCTTATAGAATAAAATAATAGTTGTGCAGGCCTGTTGGACAATGCTGCAATGTGACTTTGAAAGGATATTTAGCAATTTTTTTTGCCTTGTTTATATATTTTGTATATTTTCTCTTTGTTTTCCCCCATGATCTAACAATTTAATAAGAGTCTTTCTATAGAATCGCTAGCCATGAAAAGCACCAAACTTCTATACATCCTCAATTAGAAACTTATGATAAATATATTTTGATAATAGGCATCTTTCTTTTGTTTTGTTAGGATTAAAAAATAATTCCTCATAAACTTGAGGCTAAAGTTCACAAAATCACATGACCAGTAATCTGTGATAGGTAAATATCACTCACTATCACACAAATGCAATGTTTAGTGATAATAAAATTTCTAAGTCTGAATGCCAATGAGAATATAATGAAGCTAGCATTCTTATTCATTGCTTAAAGGGATGTAAATATTTATTTACTCATTTATTTTTTGACATTTATTTTAGATTCAGGGGTTACATGTACATGTTCATTACATGGATAAATTCTGTGTTGCTGAAGTTTGGCGTGCAAATAATCTGTTCACTCGGGTAGTGAGCATAGTATCTTATATGTAATTTTTCAAGCTTTCCCCCATTCCCACCCTTCTCCCTGTAGTAGTCCCCAGTGTCTACTGTTCTCATCTTTATGTTTGTGTATACTCAATGTTTAGTTCCCACTTATAGGTGAGGACATGTGGCATTTGGTTTTCTGTTCCTGTGTTAAATCACTTAGGATAATGGCTGATTACCTCCTGAATGACTTTTGGGTAAAAATTAAGGCAGAAATCAAAACATTATTTGAAATAAATGAAAATACCAAAATACTGAATGAAATAAATGAAGATCCATAGCATACCAGAATTTCAGGGATGCAGCTGAAACAATGTTAAGAGGAAAGTTTACAGTGCTAAGTGCCTACACCAAAAAGTTAGAAAGATTTTAAATTAAAAATGTAACATCTCACCTAGAAGAACTGTAAAGACAAGAACAAACTAATGACAAAACTATCAGAAGAAAAGAAATAACCAAAATCAGAAGATAACTGAATAAATTTGAGACCCAAAAATGCATACAAAGGATCAACAAAACCAAAAACTGCGTTTTTTAAAAGGATAAACAAGATTGCTAGTGAGACCATTAGTTAAAGTAATAAAGAATAAAAGAGAAAAGATCCAAATAAGCATAATCAGAAAACCAAAGGTGATGCTATGACCAATGCCAGAGAAATACAAAATATCTTCAGGTACTATTATGAAAACCTTTATGCATGTAAGCTAGAAAAATCTATAGGAAATGGATAAATTCCTGGAAACATGCAACCTCCCAAGACTGAATCAGGAAGAAATCAAAACTCTCAGCAGACCAATATTGAGTTCTGAAATTGAATCTGTAATAAAAATCTTACCAATCAAAAAAAGTCCTGGGCCATATGGATTCACAACCAAATTCTACCAGACATACTAAGAACAGGTTCCAGTCCTACTGACACTATTCTAAAACATCAAGGAGAAACTCCTTCCTAACTCGTTCAACAAAGCCAGCATTACTCTTGTCCTAGAATCTGGCAAATACTCAACAGAAAAAGAAAGTGAGCAATGAAGAGTTGCCTAGTATTCTTGAAGAAAACACAGTCTAAAGCAATGCAATGATGGAGAGAGATCCACCTGGCAGGGCATACAGAACGGATTGAAAATGCCATCTGTTTAACTTAAAGCATGATTTTCACACAAAAAAAGAAAACCAAGTGATTACTCCTATTCTAAACCATGCCAGTGGATGAAATAGAACATGCTCCTAATCTCAAGCCTGTCCACAATTTAAAGCCCTGCAGAAGTGGGTTCTAGGCACAGCCAGATGTCGCTACACATCAAGCTGTTGTTGTTATTAAGCTTGTTGGATTTAGAGCTGCAATTCTAAGAGGCAGTTCTGTGATGTGACCACCTGAGTTAGAAAGAGATTCATTTCTTTCTATCAGAAGTTATTCAGCCAGGATTCAGAAACATCTATCTAATCTTCCTTTATTTTTTCACTTAACATTAAAATACTTTGGCTTTAGGGAATTCTCTGAGACATTTAAAATTATGTGCAAAAATTTGTGAATGTATATTTTTCCTGGCAGAACTTTTATCAGATTCTCAGTGACATATACAATTGTCCTAAAATTTAAGCATTCTGGGTCTAGAGAGAGGGGTTGTATCTATTTTGGCCAGCATATAGAGTCCTCTCTGTGCCATCATCCATCTATCTGAAGGCTGGGGAAGTAAACAGGAGCTTCTTTAAAGACCTTCATTTGTACTGAAGGAAACCAAATTTGACTTCGAAGAATGTGATTATCTTTTTACTCCTCACATGTTTTTCAGAATTTCCTTGATTTAGCCCTGGTGGCTGTGTACATAGTATGTATATTTGAGCAATGAAATGCTGTCCAAACTCAAGATATCAACTACTCCCTGTATTAATTACTTTTGCTGCTGTAAGAAATTCCCAAAAACCTACGTGGTTGAAACAATCCATATGTAGTATCTTATACTTCCAAAATCAGTCTTACCGGACTGATTGTTGATAGAGTTGGATCCTTCTGGAGGTTCTGGATAAGAAGTCATGTTCTTGCCCTTTGCAGTTTCTAGAGACCTCCCTGAATTCCTTACCTCTCCCCATCCCTGTACCTCACTGTCAGCAGAGGAACATCTTCAAATTTCTCTTTCCTCCGACATCACGTCACCTTCTCTTTGACTGTAATACTACTGCTTCCTCTTTATAAGGACTCTTGTGATTACATTGGGCCAACCCAGATAATCCAGGATAATCCCTCCTTTTAAAAATCCTTAACTTAATCACATCTGTAAAATCCCTTTTGCCATGTAAGTTCACGACATCAAAGGTTCCATGGATTAAGATATGGACATCTTAGGGGGTTCATTATTCAGCCTACTACATACTCAAACTGTACATAAAATTATTTGGTTTAAGACACTAAAGTATTATCTTCACCCAGATGATCTTAGATAAATAGCATATTGTGCCACTATTAGTCTTTTGATTCAATTAACTTTTATGATAAGCCCTAAAGTTACTCTGAGGAAATAGGACTCTGGACAGTTAAGATGTTATTTAAAATGCTTCTATTTTCATTTAATTCTGAAGACTATACTTCCATAGTTTATAAAGTTACCAAATAATAGAAAAATATAAAGTGTAACATAACTTTCTCATCCAGAGATAGTCACTTTTCATATTTTAGTAAGTTTCCCTGCAGTCTTTTTTGATAAATGGGCATATGAGTATACAAATAATCATTTCTATACACGTATAAGTATATATTTTTCCCTTACAGATTTGGCATCATAGTTTAAATTGTGAATCTTCCTTTTGTTCTCCACTTAACATTATATAATAAGCACTTCTCATGCTACCAAATATTTACCGAAAGCAAAGCTTGAATATCATATATAATACTTTTTAAACAGTTGCCCCCCATTTTCAGCCATCTCACGTTTTACATGCTCTTTTTTTAGTGCTAACAGAACTTTATAGAGGTATAATCAAGTATAATAAATGTAAAAATCTTTATTTATTTACCCAGTATGTGCTGAGACCAAGATGTAGAATATTTTCATCATGCTAAAAAGTTCTCTTTTGCCTCTTTCCGGTCAATCCTTCTACCAAAGGAAAGAAGTATGCTTATTTATATTACTGTGGATTAGTTTTACAGTTTCTTGATATTCTTAATTTACATATAAATTACTTAATACTGAATGTAAAATATGCTTTTTTTTGGTCTGGCTCTTTTATTCAACATAATGATTTGAAATTCATCCATTTTGTTCTATGAATCATTGTTTGTTTTTTAGCTTAGGAATATACTGTTTTATAAATATACCACAGTTTTAATGTTGGACAGTATTGATGAACTTGTGGACATTTTAATTACTTCTCATTTAGTGCTTTTGTTAATAAAGCATCTGCGGATATTCTGATAAAAGTTATACTGTGGCCACACACATTTATTTCTCTTGGATGCATACCTGGGAATAGAATTGCTAGGATTGAGTTGTCTCACTTTATTAAAAACTACCAAATGGGTTTCTAAGTAGTTGATGATTTCACACTCTGAACACTACGCGAGTTCCATTGCTCCACGTCCTTACCAATATTTGGTCTTTTATTTTTAACTATCCTAATAGATACAGTAGTATTTTAATGTGCTTTGAACATGCATTTTCTTAATACTAATGATTTTCATGTGCATAGCTATTATTCAAATACCTTTTTTGTGGTGTGATTTATGTGTTTACTAATGCTGTGTGAAAGTTCCTGATGATTCTAGATACAAACTCTTTGTCAGTAATGTGTATCACAAATATTTCTTCCCAGTCTTTTTACTTTATTAATGTTGTCTTTTGATGACTAGAAGTTTTAAAATTTGATGCGGTCCAATTTGTATTTTTTTCTTTTATTATTGATGTTGTCTGTATTCTCTTTAAGAAATCTTTGCTTACCTCAAGTTCATAAATATATTGTTCTAAGTGTTATACCTCTAGCTTTCACTTTTAGTCTATGATTTATCTCACAAGAAAGTTAATTTATTTTATATTAATATCTAGTTGTTCCAGCATCATATATTGGAAAGGCATTCCTTTGACCATTTAACTATATTAGTGCCTTTGTCAAAAGTTAATTGAGCATATTTTAAAATATTGCAATTATTTCTAGTTTTAGCCTTTTATAAATTATTTATTCATGAGCACTTTATGGTATCATTTGATTACTAAAATAAATGACCAAAATAAAATTGCTGAATTGAAAACTAAAAATGTTTTTAATGTCATTAGTACACATTGTCAAATTTCTTTAGATTGACTGCTCCAGTTAATACTTAAGCCAGCAGTAGGTGAGAGTACTCGTTTACCTTACCAGTAGCAATAATATTAGCTTTAAAATATAATTAATATTACAGGAAAAAGTATAACACTGTGTTAACTAATTTTCTTTGATTTGCTAGTGAAGCCTTTTGTAAACAAAACTCAGAACCAGAATACTTGGATTTGTGACTCTGCTACTTACCAAACATGTAATATTATTGGGGAAATGAGTTCTTTGTGCTTTTATTTTGACATCTTAAGAATTAGAATAATACTAGAGTCTATCTTAAAAATACTATGAGGCAGTAGAAATGTGATAATTAAAGTAAATAATTCAAGGATATAACTTACAAAAATGCTTGGCATTTACTGAGTATTCACCATGTATTAACTATTATTAATATCATTACATAATCATTAGGCTTTCCAATTTCTTTTAGAATGTTTCTGTCTCCTGGATAAGTAATATATTTTGGCAATTGAGAAATATTTGAGAGATTTTATATCAAAATGGAGAGTGGTCCAAGCACCTGTAAGTGACTGGGCAAAAACAAAGCAAAGTAAAGGGTGAAATGAAATAAAAATCAAACTTCAGCTCTTTCAAAAATTTTCCCAGAAGTGTTCTTAGAAATACTTGTAAGTTTCATTTGAAGCAATGCTTCCTAAATTGAAATTCTAAGCAAAATTGTCGGTCTCATGCATGCACACACATGCATTTTTCTGAGTAGAAGGATCAGCTATTATATTTTCCTCTTGGGAAGCCCTTAGAGACAGAACATTAGCTCTGGGTGGTCATTTAAAGTTTTTCTACTTTACAGTTTACACAAAGGTAAATTAATACCCATAGGGAGGAAGTAACTGGCTGAAGTTCATATAACTACCTAAAGGTGGACCATGACATTAAAACTCAGAATTTAACTTCCTATTGCGTATCATTTTGTTACACTAGAGAAATGTGTCTCCCCATGCCATATCTTCAGCTTCCTCCAGTGCCATGTTTCCCATCATATGGCACATATAAGTGATGATCATTAATACTATATAAAGACAGAAGAGTTTTAGGATGAAGCAAAGTATGGTCTCTGAAACAAAGAAAAACATAGGCATTGAAAATGATAAAAGCATACCATTTATTGCTTTGATAAATAATGATTAAATACCTGAAACCTGAATAAAAAAAAAGTATTTCAATAAGAACAGCATGTGTAAAGAACATGAGAAGGAAAAGTTCAGTATGAATATAGTACATGAACAGAGACGGAGAGATGAACCTAGAGAGGCAGACTGCATTCAGACCATTCCAGGCTTTTGAAGACAGACTGAAGATGTAGCTCAGTTCCTGGTGAGAAGACATTGAAGGGTTTGAAACAGAGAAGTAACATGGTCACATTTGCTCCCCTCAAATGGACAGCTGAAAGATTGGAAATATGAGGCAATGTGGGAACCCTTGTAATTTTTTAAGTTGGAGGCGAGTGGTGGTCCCATGGAAGAGAAATAGATAGATTCCAAGGACATTTCAGAGTCAGAATGAAAATGATTTGATATTAAATTGAATGTGGGAAAATAAGTGAAAGAGAACAATCAATGATCCCTGGTTTCTGTCAAAGGATAGAGGAGGTGCTAGCTGGCAGGTGGAAGGTCTATTTAGATAAATGGTCAGCAAGAATCTAAAGACATGTTGATGTGTATTGTGTACACTTTGAGCATGCCTGAAACATAGTAATAATCAGAACTTCAAGCTCTAACTTACAGATATTCCTGGATAAAAAGAAGGAAATAGATAATGATTACCTCTAGATCACTCAGGGTTTTTCGCACAGCCTCTGGAGGGCTGTTGCAGGGTGTTATTGCTCAACTGGTGACATTTTCTGATGAGTGTCTATTCCAAAAGCTTTATATAGGATAACCAATACCCGCCAGCTCAGACAATCTATCCTTAGATCCTACACATACTTAGTGGTAGCACTAAATGACAACATTATTCATTCATTTACTCAACATACATTTTTTAATCTCTCCTATAGTTGAGGCCTTGTGCAGAATCCAAACATATAGCTAATAACACAGCTGAGGTATTTGGGTTTTAATCTATGTGTGACTTTTGGAGTTGTTTAAACATATCTAGGCTGCAGGAATTGGAATGAAAAAGCAATGGTTTATATCTATGCACCGATTGTTAGCAGACTAGTTTGCCTGGGAGATCTTTACATCTGTGCTTTTTCTCTTTTTGAAGTTTAGAGATGTTAAAGTCAATACAAACTATCCATGGAATGGATGACAAGTATTCCAAGACTTAATTCTAATTAAAACCAAGTTAAGCAAAAAAGGCTTGTATCTCTAGATAGATAAAATATTCCCTACTGGCTAATTTACATGTTCCCTGCAAATCAAAGTACAGTCTTTCATGCCTGAGAAAATAATCCATCAAACTTATTCAAAGGTTATGTCATTTTACTTTCAAGCATGCAACAGTTGAGCAACTTGAAAATGTGAATAACAAATGCCTTTCACATAACGGTTGGATTATGTCAAGAATCTAGCTCAATAAATACTCACTGTACATCTTCTCTGTGCAAACCAGTGTATGTGTGAGAGGCATAGAAAACAGTGAGTTTTTCCATATCCCAGGATCTTGTTACCACATGAGCAAAAGCAAAACTATCTAAAATAAGGCAGAGTATAATATACTGGGGTGGGTAGATGGAAAAGATCATTTTATAAGTGGAACGTGACATCTGCTATACACTCTAGGAGAAAGCAAATTGGAATGAAATATCTTTAGCCTATCTCTATTTTATCATACATTTCTTTTCCATAGGAGAAAAAAGAACTTATTCAATTGATGATCTCAGAGAAATCTAGGTGTATAGGTATATAGGGAGGAAAAGGCTTTTAAACAAGGCAATGACAGACCAGAATAAATTTTCTGGTTTTGTTATTGTACTACATTATGTAAGATATCAGCATCATTGGAAGCAGAATGAAGGGTATATAGGGCCTTACTCCCCTTTTCTCATCATCTTGTGAGTCTATAATTAGTTCAAAATAAACTGTTTTTAAAAAGTCAGTGGTAGTCTTTATAGTTCTCTAAGGCTATGCTAATAGAGTAGCCAGTAGGTGTACGTGGGCTATTGAGCATTTGAGGTGTCTTGTAGGTGTGAAATATATACCAGATTTACTGTGACAAAAAAGAATAAAACATATCTCAGTAATTTTTGTATTGATTGCTTGCTGAAATTATAATGTTTTGGGTATATTGTGTTAAAATATATTATTAAAATTAATTTTGTCCTTTGAAATTTTTTTTATGTGGCCACTAGAAAATTTAAAAGTAAAGCAGTGGCTTGTATTTTATTTCTTTTGAATAGAGCTGCTCTAAGTAATTTTTTTAAAGGAGTTTGTAAACGCAGCTACAGTTTTGCAATTAGTTGACTACGTAAGCATCTTCTCAGTAGACAACGTTTCCCACTTGGGCTGTAGATTTGGGAAGGAATGGAGGAATAGGGAAGCCCTTAGGTCTAAGCCATGTTTAACAATCCAGGAAAACATGCCATTTATGAGATTTTAAGCCTCATTTATTAATTCTTCCTTTTGGCTTATTGTGTCTATTCCAATTCCCAGAACTGGGACAAGAGCATAATAAGGGTGATTAGGCTGTCTTAAACCTCTTGCATGAAGGTACAGATGAAGTAGCAAGAGACTACAGAGGAGAAAGATAACTTTTAATCTAGGGTATATGAAAGAGACTAATAACAAAATGACATTTATGTTGAGCTATGCATATAGAAATATTCTAGGAAAAAATATTACAATTAAGAAACCTGAAAATGTAGGAGTTCTGTAGAAGACAGCTAATCACTGTATGGCTGGATGTTAAGACATTTGCCTGCAGTGTACCTAGTGTCCTCAGGGTGGCTTGGCATGGATTATGGAAAAATCTGAATGCAGGCTAATGAGTTTGGGGATTATTCTGTAGACAATGGGGTGGCATAAAAATAATTTTGAATAACGGAGTAAAATGATTTGGAATCTGGTTTGAAATAACTACTAGTAGTATAAACAAAAGAGTAACATACAGAGAAATTGGAGGCAGAAAGACCAAAGTACTCAAATTTCCAGAAGTAGCATCCTTAAAACCTGACATAAATGGTTAGGACAGCCAAATTAGTATCCAGAATACATCCGTTTGAATTCAGCAAGTAATAGTTGTGAATATTCTCAAACCCAACACAATCAGGTAAGTAGATTACCTATTCTCATCAAGCATGTACTCACTGGGGAAAATAGGCACTGACCAAATATTTATAAGTGTGTCACTTTTATCTAAAGTTCTCTACTGAGAAGATGCTTATGTAACCAACTAATTGCAAAACTGTAGCTTCCTTCACAAGCTCATTTAAGAAAATGAATTAGAACAACTCTGTTCAAAAGAAATAAAATATGAGCCACTGCTATAATTTTAAATTTTCTAGTAGCCACGTTAAAAAATTTCAAAGGACAAAATTAATTTTAATAATATATTTTATTTAACACAATATACCCAAAACATTATAATTTCACCATTATGAAGGTCAAGTGCAAAGTACTTATAGCACAGTTAACAGAGTCTTAATCTAACTTATCCTTGAAAATCAATAAATGATGTTTCAGCTAAGCCCTGAAAAATAATTCATCAGAAGGGACTCAGTGAATCAGGGAAAGGGAAAGTGAATGTGTCAGGCTGTGGAAACAACAGGCGCAAAAGATGTGATGTGAAAAAACAACAGGCGCAAAAGATGTGATGTTGCTTGAAGAACTTGGGGTCCAGCATAACTAAAATGTAAGAGAAAGCATGGGTGAAGGTGAAATCAAGCGCAGCCTATGTCATGAAAGAGGCTGTAATCCTTATATCATGGTAGAGATATGACAGAGGCTGCATTCTGTATTTCTAAAGAAGTGAGAAATCACTGAAGGATTTTATGCAGGAATAGAAAGTGATTCAATATGAATTAAATATTGGAATGAGATGGTAAGTGGAGTCCACCCAAACCGTATGGCTAAGAGGATAGGAGCAAATGTGTGCTAGCTTGTGTTAAAAACACTGTGCCCAGTCCAGGCATGGTGGCTCATGTCTATAATCCCAGCACTTTGGGAGGCTGAGGTGGGAGGATCACCTGAGGTCAGGAGTTCAAGGCCAGCCTGGCCAACATGGTGAAACCCCATCTCTATTAAAATTACAAAATTTAGCCTAGTATGATGGTGGGTGCCAGTAATGCCAGCTACTCAGGAGGCTGAGGCAGGAGAATTTGTTTGAACTCAGGAGGCAGAGGTTGCAATGAGCCGAGATCAGGCCATTGCACTCCAGCTTGGGTGACAAGAGTGAAACTCCATCTTAGAAAAATAAACAAAAAAAAATCACTGTGCCCAGAAGATTAAAAAAAAAATTGGTAGCCAGGCTGTTAAAGATATCCATATGCTGAATAAATGAATGCATAATGGGTTGGAAAGGGGAAGAGAAAGGAAGAGATCTTTTAGGAGGCTGTTATCCACCATAAGAGGAAGATGGTAGTTGCTTGAATTTTAGAAGTACCAACAGGAATGGAAAAAAACAAATGAACGAGTAAAAGAGCCTGGAATTATTTAGAGGGAACTGGAGGAGAGTTGATGATTGATTAAATAAAAGGAGATGATGGAGAAGGAAGAGCCAAGGACAATACTCATGTTGCTGACTTGGGAGATGATATCCTTCATGAAGACAAAGAGTAAGAAAAAGTGTAGAGGGGATTTAAAAACACCATGCATAGTATATCATGAGCCTCCAGCCTCTTTTATTCTGCTGGATTTTTCAGGATCAGTCTCCCTCCCCATCTCTCTCTCTCTGTCTCCCCCCCCCGCCTCTCTTTTCCTTCTTCTTCCCTCCCTCCCTCCATCCCTCCCTCCCTCCCTCTTTCCTTCCTCCCTCCCCTCCCCTCTCTCCTTCCCTCTTTCTTTCTTTCTTCTTTCTTTCTCTCTCTCCCTTCCTTCCTCCCTCCTCCCTCCCTCCCTCCCTCCCTCCTTTCTTTCTTTCTTTTCTTTCTTTTCTTTTCTTCTTTCTTCCTTTCCCCTCCCCTCCCCTCCCCTCTCCTCTTTGACTCTCTTCTTTTCCTTTCCTCCCTTTCCTTCCTTCTGTCCCTCCCCCCTTCCCTCCTTTCCTCCTTCCTTCCTTCCCTCCTTCCTCCCTTCCTTCCTTCATTCCTTCCTTCATCTTTCTCTCTTTCTTTCCTTTCTTTCTTTTTGGAAACAGAGGTCTTATTATCTTGCCCAGGCTGGAGTTCAGTGGCTATTCACTATTAACAGGCATGATCATAAAAGACATTACAAGGCTTATGCTTGTAATCCCAGCAATTTGGTAAGCTGAAGTGGGTGGATAACTTGAGGCCAGGAGTTTGAGACCATCCTGCCGACATAATGAAACCCTGTCTCTACTATAAACACAAAACTTAGCTGGGTATGGTGGTGGGCACCTGTAGTCCCAGTTATTCAGGATGCGGAGGCAGGAGAATTGCTTGAACCTGGGAGGTGGATTTTGCAGTGAGCTAAGATTGCACCACGGCACTCCAGCCTGGGCAACACAGTGAAACTCAGTCTCAAAAAAAAAAAAAAGAAAGAAAGAAAAGAAAACAGAGAGAGAGAGAAAGGGAAGGAAGGGAGGAAGGAATTCTCCTGCCTCAGCCTCCCGAGTAGATGGAACTACAAGCACATGTCATCATTCCCAGTTCCTGTTAGGGATTTTGAGAGGACTAAATCCAGCTCCATTATCTTTTTTTTAAATTGCATTTTAGGTTTTGGGGTACATGTGAAGAACATGCAAGATTGTTGCATAGGTACACACGTGGCAGTGTGATTTGCTGCCTTCCTCCCCTTCACCTATATCTGGCATTTCTCCCCATGCTATCTCTCCCCAACTCCCCACCCCCCTGTCCCTCCCCCGTTTCCCCCCAATAGACCCCAGTGTGTAGTGCTCCCCTCCCTGTGTCCATGTGTTCTCATTGTTCAACACCCACCTATGAGTGAGAACATGCGGTGTTTGATTTTCTGTTCTTGTGTCAGTTTGCTGAGAATGATGGTTTTCAGGTTCATCCATGTCCCTACAAGGGACACAAACTCATCATTTTTGATGGATGCATAATATTCCATGGTGTATATGTACCACATTTTCCCTGTTCAGTCTATCATCGATGGGCATTTGGGTTGGTTTCGGGTCTTTGCTATTGTAAATAGTGCTGCAATGAACATTCGTGTGCACGTGTCCTTATAGTAGAACGATTTGTAATCCTTCGGATATATACCCAGTAATGGGATTGCTGGGTCAAATGGAATTTCTATTTCTAGGTCGTTAAGGAATTGCCACACTGTCTTCCACAATGCTTGAACTAATTTACACTCCCACCAACAGTGTAAAAGTGTTCCCATTTCTCCACATCCTCTCCAGCATCTGTTGTCTCCAGATTTTTTAATGATCGCCATTCTAACTGGTGTGACATGGTATCTCAATGTAGTTTTGATTTGCATTTCTCTAATGACCAGTGATGATGAGCATTTTTTCATATGTTTGTTGGCCTCATGTATGTCTTCTTTTGTAATAAAATACTGGCAAGCCAATTGCAACAGCAAATCAAAAAGCTTATCCACCATGATCAAGTAGGCTTCGTCCCAGGGATGCAAGGCTGGTTCAATATACGCAAGTCTATAGACGTAATTCACCCCATAAATAGAACCAAAGACAAAAACCACATGATTATCTCAATTGATGCACAGAAGGCCTTTGACAAAAATCAACAGCCCTTTATGCTAAAAACCCTCAATAAGCTAGGTATTGATGGAACGTATCTCAAAATAATAAAAGCTATTTACGACAAATCAACAGCCAATATCATACTGAATGGGCAAAAACTGGAAGCATTCCCTTTGAAATTGGACACTAGACAAGGATGCCCTCTCTCAACACTCATATTCAATATAGTACTGGAAGTTCTAGCCAGATCAATCAGGCAAGAAAAAGAAATAAAGGGCCGGGCGCGGTGGCTCAAGCCTGTAATCCCAGCACTGTGGGAGGCTGAGGCAGGTGGATCACGAGGTCAAGAGATCGAGACCATCCTGGTCAACATGGTGAAACCCCGTCTCTACTAAAAATACAAAAAATTAGCTGGGCATGGTGGCGCGTGCCTGTAATCCCAGCGACTCAAGAGGCTGGGGCAGGAGAATTGCCTGAACCCGGGAGGCGGAGGTTGTGGTGAGCCGAGATCGTGCCATTGCACTCCAGCCTGGGTAACAAGAGCGAAACTCTGTCTCAAAAAAGAAATAAAGGGTATTCAAATAGGAAAGGAGGAAGTCAAATTGTCTCTATTTGCAGATGACATGATTGTATATCTAGAAGACCTCATCGTCTCAGCCCAAAATCTCCTGAAACTGATAAGCAACTGCAGCAAAGTCTCAGGATACAAAATCAATGTGCAAAAATCACAAGCAGTCCTATACACCAGTAACAGATTTAAAGAGAGCCAATTCAAGAACGAACTGCCATTCACAATTGCTACAAAGAGAATAAAATACCTAGGAATACAACTTAACAAGGAACGTAAAGGACCTCTTGAAGGAGAACTAGAAGCCACCGCTCAACGAAATAAGAGAGGACACAAACATATGGAGAAACATTCCATGTTCATGGTTAGGAAGAATCAATATCATGAAAATAGCCATACTGCCCAAAGTAATTTACAGATTCAATGCCATCCCCATCAAGCTACCGATGACGTTCTTCACAGAACTGGAATAAACCACCTTAAACTTCATATGGAACCAAAAGAGAGCCCGCATAGCCAAGTCAATTCTAAGCAAAAAGAACAAAGCAGGTGGCATCACGCTACCGGACCTCAAACTATACTACACGGCTACAGTAATCAAAACAGCATGGTACTGGTTCCATCATCTTATACAGGAGGTATATGTTTAAGTGATATTGGTGAGGTCTCACAGCTAATTAGTGATGAAAACAGAACTAAACCCAGACTTCTTGAATACTATATACCTTAGTTCTTTCTTTTATATTCTTGCTTCTTAAAGTGTGGCCACTAGGCCTCAATGCTTTGGCATTGAGGAAATGCCGATCTAAGGTCTCACCTCAGATCTCCTAAGTCTACACTTGCATTTCAACAGAATATCCAGGTTATTTGTACATATTAGGATTTAGTCTTACTGTGCCACATCACACATCCCTGTTTTGTATGCAGAAGTCCAAAGCTAAATCTACAAGAAATCATTCTTTATAGCCATAAGACAAATATATTTATTTTCCTTTTTCTTTATATGACCCAGCACCATAAATCTCCATTTTGTATTCAGCAAAAGAACCATTCCTGGTCATGCCAGGGAGCTGCCTTTACTTTTGAAAAAGAAAGATTAAAAATCGTAGCCATTTTTATGTGATAAAAGATGCAATTAAGTATTTCTTAAATTAAATATAGCTATGAGCTCAAAATGCAATCAATCTGCTATTTATAATAGTTTAAGTTATTCATACAGATACAAACACAGGATAAAGATAACACAGTTGATCTCTTAGATGTTGCTGGTTTTGTAACTCATCCTTGACACCAATTGAATTAATTTCAGACAGACATCTTGTTTCCAATTATTTGTTGGAGGAAAGAACATGTTCTGTGTTTTCAAGGCTGTGGGCAATCCCCAAATTCTCAATTCTGCACAACAAGCCTTCAGGATATTTAAGTGCTTTTCATAGAAACCAGTTTGATTTGCATTTAGATCAAACGTTGCAGACATTCAGATGGTTTTTTGTTTTGTTGCTTTTTTGTTGTTGCAAAGTCTTAAAAAACAAGTGACCCAAAAAACCTGAACCAAAAAGGGTTTAACAATAAAGAGGGTTTATTAATTCATGGAACTTAAAAGTCCAGAAGATGTTCTGACTTTGATGAAGACTTACTTCAGTGGTCAAACCCACCAAGGCCTACATGTCGTCTCTTGGCAGCATAATGGGTTTAGTTGTTCCAGGCTCCGTGTCTTCATATCACACCAATGAGGGAGAAAAGAAAGAATATCTTCTAGTTAATACCATGGAAGAGAGAGGTAAATCCCATTTCCAGGAGGCTGAAGAGCTGCTTCTTATAGGACACTCTTTATGTCAGGGGTGGTAGTGAAGCCCACTCATATCACCTAATTATGTGTGCCTAAGAGGATATGTGTGCTAAAGAAAAAAACTTTGAGTTTTGCCCAGAAGAAGAGCAGCAAACTGAAGATTCCCATTTGTTGAATAAATGAACAATAAATGTATATTAGCATTAGAGACCTTAAAACAGAACCAAGCCTTAAACTTCAGTCTAGAAAATAGTAAAGATTATTTTTTGGATAATTTCCAAGAGGAAAGGGCAGTATCAAAAGCTTCTTGTCATTCAAGGAAAAGGTACTGATATTTCCTTAAACCAATTTATCTTCACTTGGTCTCTGTTTCCCTCTACATGAAGATCCTTTTTCTTTAAGTAGATAGCTAATCATTTTTCATCTGTTTTGATCACAATGTGACTGAATCCACACAATGTGATTCATTAATTTTGCTTTTATTCTGATGTTTGAAGTTTGTTTAAACTCTCAGCTCCAGTCCAACCTTAAATGTCATTTGGGCCGGGCGTGGTGGCTCATGCCTGTAATCCCTGCACTTTGGGAAGCCGAGGCAGGTGGATTACTTGAAGTCAGGAGTTAGAGACCTGTCTTTACTAAAAATACAAAAATTAGCCAGGTATCATGGCAGGCACCTGTAATTCCAGCTCCTCCAGAGGCTGAGGCAGGAGAATCGCTTGAACCCAGGAGGCGGAGGTTGCAGTGAGTGGAGATCGCACCACTGTACTCCAGAGTGGGTGACAGAGCGAGAGACTCTGTTTGAAAAAATTAAAAAAAAATTTTTAAATGTCATTTGTCAGTTTCTCTTCTTCTCCTTCAAGGGTCAAACGGTAAATGTCAAAAGAGCACTCTGCTTTGTGCTTCATTTACCTCAGACTCTGTGCCATGGCTGAGCTCAGCACCCAGCTAGAATTCATCATCGGCTCCCATTCTGGTTGTGCATCCCTTTGGTCTGATGGTGCATCAGTTCCACACAGATGAAAGGGACCATTTGTCAGACATCAATAATAATGGTTTGTCAGCTTAGGTCTGTGGTCCTTCCTCCTTACTTTTATCTTTTTTAAGTGAAAGACTGATTAAAACATGCCGTCATTTATGGTGTTCAAAACAGCTTCTCGTTTAGTTGGAAAATATATCTTTATCATTCTCATGAACTTGTATATCACAACTTGTAGATGAAGCTGAGTCTTCTTGAATTATAGAGCAGAAGTCAGGCTTTTTTTTTCCTTATTTTTTTTTCCTTCTAATTAGCTGCTGTTTCAGTGACAGTTGTCAGTCAACCATGGTAAATATATTCTCAGCATGGATATAAATGACTTAAATGTCCATATATAAAGTTTCATGCTCTGCCTCATTCTTGGACCCATCTCAGTGAACTAACTATGAAAATCCAATTTTAAAAATTACTATGGCATAACTAAGACTGTGTTTGACATGACAGCACCAACACATTTTGGATATTTTTAGAGTTGTGGTTTTGGTCATTTATTCAAAACCACATTAAATATTATGACAGGGAACAGAAGATAGAGTCTCCTTAAGACAAACACAGTGGTATTTTCCTCACTCCTGGTTTAGCCTCCTTATATTGAAATATAATTTTCTATGCTGTAAAGGAAAATTGTTAGCTTTACAAATACACTACAGAGTATTTTGTGGTCCTAAAAGGTTACCTTTGGAGATGAATTTGGGTTCAAATTTTACTTCTGCCACATACTGGCTGTGAAGATACAGGCAAGTTGCCTAGTCTCTCTAACCTCAGTTTGTCCCAGAATTAATGGAGCTAATGCACGAAGAGCACTTGGTACAAACCTGAGATGTAGTAGGTTCTCAATGACTGCTGTTATTAACCCATAAGTTCTCAAACATTTATCTCAATCCCTTCCTAGAGTCAGTATAGTTCATCTTCATGGGTCGGGGTAAGAAGGGGTAGAGATACTTGAAAACACATTTGGTTATTGTAAATGTTTTGAGAAAAGCATCTTTAGGGAGAGAGTTTAAATTAATAACTTTTTAAATAGATCTGCCTGAAAAATGTCTGAAGTTAATATGTCACATCTAGACCACAAGCCTAAGCCAGCCAGATGTATTTGTAAATAAAGACTTGCTAGAACACAGCCACATCCATCCCCTTCATTTACATTGTTATCCTTGATTACTTTCATGCTACATAGGTAGAGTTGAGTAGTTGCAATAGAGACCACCTGACTTGAAAGGCCTAATATAATATAATCTGGACAGAAAAAGTATGTCAGCCTCTGGGTTAGAATATCACTGAAGATCATTACAAAGGTGTCTAGAAACATTCAATAGATTGGTGCAAATTACCTTCAATATTAATTTCAGCAATCTTTTGATACTGTAAAAATACTACAATATGATTTGTGGGAGATATAACCTAAAAAATAAAATATATTTTATTTAGACATAGCCATACATTGTGACATTCTGAGTTCTCTAAAAGCAGAGCTGGAGACAAGCACTTGTTTGCAGGTAGTTTCTTTGGGAAGAGATGTCAGGAAACAGCAGTGGGGAATTAGAAATAGGGTATGAGGAAAAGGATGTGTTATTGAGCTGATCACTGCTGTGAGCAGCTAAGACTCAATCCTGTGAAGATTCCCTGAAGAGCTGTGTAAAGTGCAGCTAGAATGGTCACTGAGGGCTGGAAGAAGGTAGCATTTATCCACCAGCCTTGATCTTTCATTGGGTAAGCCTCCCTTGGGCTGTTAACTAGGTTAACATTTCTGGGTTTGTACATGCACCAGTGCCAACTGTATTTCCCTACATATCTCTCAGCTCAGCCACGTAAAAGGTCCAGACTCCGAAATTGAGAGACCCAATATAGTGGTTGCAAGGTGAGCGAGGTGCTATCAGGCTGCTACAACATGAAGCTAGTTACTAGCAGTGGCTGGAGTAGAAGGCAGGTTGAGAGGACCTGAAGCCAGGCATAGGAGGATTCCAGTATGGTATCTGATATTTACTGAGTGCTCTGGATGTATAAATTCCTGGATGGGAAATGCTTTTTCTTCCTTATCCCATTAACTCTGATATCAACATAATGAGCTGAACAATGTGGTTTTCTTTAACCATATTTGATGGTCGAAAAAATCAGTGGGGGAATTTAAGTTAGAGATACTAAACAGATTTAATAACTTTGTAATATGCTAATTAAATCTGTAATTCCTTTACATCAGTTGACTCATTAATCCCCACAATGAACACTCCAGGTAAGTAAAATTGTTACCTGTATTTTATGTAAGGGTTAGGAGAGGTTAAGCAACTTGACTAAAGATATATAGCTAGTAAATGGCAGAACATAGTTGAAACTCAGATTCAGGTTCCCCTGGCCCAGAGTTCATGCACTTAAACATTTTGTGATATGCTTTTTAAAATTCTTAGAGTTTCCTCTTGGCCAAATTACAAATCTGTGATTGAATACATTTTCCAATAGAATTTTTGAGAGCATTTGAACGATTCCTACACTGTGTCTAAACTATATACTCAATCTAGTCCAGCGAATAAAAAGATTGAAAACCCCAAAATTGTTATCATTTAGTTGGTCATTTTAATCACTTACTATTGATTAGGTGACTAGAGAATGGTGTACATGTGAACTAAATTATAGTCAACAAATATGCTGGTGTCTTCTACAACTCCTTGTGAGCTTTCAGACTTTCATTACTTAGCTTTTAAGTGGTAGAAAAATAATTCATGTCTATAAATAGTACTTAAAAACACATTAATACATTGTAAAATGATTTCCATGGCATAGCATACTATGAATTCAAATATAATGACAAGTAAAAGGCTGTTTTGCAAGGTGAAAAATATATTAGGTCTCATAGTGGCCTGAGGCAACAAGAATAGTTCTGAATCTAGAGTCAGAAGTCATGAGTTCAGAAGGCAAGTCCTTTAACCCCTCAAAGAAAGTTTGTTGATTTCCAAAATGAGGTACAGTATACCAGCCAGACCACTGTAAAGGTTCAGATGGGATGATGTATGTGAGAACATTCATTAAACTTTAAATATGATATAAATGTAAGGGTTACCTTTGGGTACATTTGAATACAGTCAGCAGATTTTTGCTCTCAAAATGAATAATCCTACATTATGTATGTTAAGCGAAATAAGTCAGGCACTGAAAGACAAGTATCACATGTTCTCACTCATATGTGGGAGCTAAAACAGTTGACTAGAATAGAATGACAGATATCAGAGGCTGGGAAGAGTGTGCGGGATGGGGGTAAATAGAGGTTGGTTAATGAATACAAATGTATAGTGAGATAGAATAAATAAGTTCCAATGTTTGGTAGCAGAGTAAACTGATTTTTGCCATAAATCCATACTCTTATTTTGATATTAGCACTTCCAAGTTTATGACAGAATTTTTTTTATGTATTGTCTATTTCAAAATAGCTAGAAGACGGAACTTGAAATGTTCCCAACACATAAAAATGGCAAAGGTGATGGACACCTTAAATACCCTGATTTGATTATTACATAGGCGATGCATGTAACAAAATATCACATGTATCCCATAAATACGAAGGATGCATGTAACAAAATATCACTATGTATCCCATAAATATTTGTATCAGTTTTAAAAATAATGCAACATATATATATATTATATGTATATATATATATATACACACACACAATATATATATATATAATGTAATACACATATATGTATATATATAATATAATACATTTTAGAGCTGAAAAGCATTGAAGTTTAAAACTGCCAGGAAATCTGTCAAGATTCTGGATAGTTGTGGTTACAACTTAAAACCACAGTTATAAGTGGTGGGACACTAGTCAATGATCTTGGTGCTTGAGAACATTAGCATTTTTTCTTTTTCTTTTTTACCGTGGTAAAAACAAAACACAAAATCTAGCATCTTAACCATTTTTAGGTGTACAGTTCAGTATAATTAAGTATATTCATGTTGTTGTAAATAGATGTTCAAAACACTTTCATCTTGCAAACCTGAATCTCTGTATCCGTTAAACAGCAATTTCTTTCCCCTCCCTTTCCAATCCCTGGTAACCACTATCCTACTTTTTGTTTTTATTCATTGCTGACCTTTACTGAACGCTTATCATGTGTCAGACATTTAGTTAAGCACTTTCTGTTCTATCTCATCTTATTGAAAAATCTACCTTCTAAATACTCAAAGATGCCATAAAATAATTTACTTTTCCAGTTTTTTTCTGTACTTACAAAGTCATGGAGGTGACATTTTTCCTTCTATTTCTGGGTAAAATGTCCTGCTAAATGATTCTAAAATTTGCTCATTTGAATTAATGGCTGGTGTAAGTAGGAAAGTGAATCAAAGCATATCTAGAAAACAGGAATGCTCCAATCCTGCAAGAGAACCAATTGACAGGTGAGGTTGAAATTCATTTACTTTAAAAGAAATCCCTCTGGGAAGCTTAGACTTTCTTTGTCCCTGTGTTTGAAGTTTCAAAGGAAAAGTTTTTCCCTGCCAAAGTTTAGAACAAATAAGAAATGACCTGCCTGTTCTCCATCTCAGAGCAAAAAAGCCGCTGGGAAGTGGCATTGGTTAAAATGAACTCTATGTGATGTTGTTGCAGCAAAGTATATGCAGACTCTGACATTGCTCCTGATTCTTTTGTCAAGCTCTCCTTGTATCTTCCTCAGTCCATGATTTTATCCCTCCTTTTATTTTTTTTTTAACAGGGTCTTTTACAGGGTTCCTGGCCTACTTCATTCTGTATCCTAGTAGTTTGGAATAGAGGCCTTGGGTGATATGTTCCTCACATTTAATCAGAGGATGCAGTGCTGGCATGTTTCTAATCTCTTTATCTGCACACACACACACACACACACACACACACCCCGCATAGATGTGTTTTATTATTGTTATTTTGGTAAGAGCACTTAATATGAGATCTACCCTCTTAACAAATTGTTAAGTGTACAATCCAATATTGTTAACTGTAGGGACAGTGTTTTATAGCAGATCTCCAGGAGTTATTTATTTTGCATAACAGAAACTTTATACTCATTGATGAGCAACTCCCCATTTCCCTCCTCCCAGATCCTAGCAACCAAAATTCTGCTCTCTGATTCAATGAGTTTAACTATTGTAGATACCTCCCATAAGTGCAATCAAATGGTATGTATTCTTCTGTTGACTGCCTTGTTTCCTTTAGCATGATGTCCTCAAAGTTCATCCATATTGTCACATATTCCTGGATTTCCTTCTTTTAGAACTATCATATGATCCCGCAGTCCAACTCCTGGGTATTTATTCCAAAGAACTGACATCAGGATCTCAAAGAGATGTTAGTGCTTCAAAGTTTATTTTTTTAACATGGTCTTTTCATGATAGCCTATTCATGACAGTAAGTTTGAAAACAACCTACATATCCAACAACATATGAATAAATTTTAAAAATGGAATACACACAATGGAATATTATTTACCCTTAAAGTAGATGTGTATGTGGTTTTTTTAATTGACACCATTTTTAGGTTTATTTTTTGTTTTACTTTGAACTAATCTTATACTATTTAAAAAATTGAATATTTCACACACTATAAAATTAGATTTCTTCTTTCTCTTGGAATATTGTTAGTTTGACACCACTAGTCTAGATTCTAATATTGCTATAGCCACAAGAGCTGGGAAAAAATGCTGCTGTTTTAGACTAGGTTGGTGCTCTTTAATACACCGCTGTCCCCTCTGGTCCATTTTCTGTTCCATTTCCTGGTTGGCCCCAGTAATATGAAAGGTTGTATCTTTTAGTTAATAAACCTCATTTTCACCTCCAGAAGGTGCCCCTTTTTTTGAGTCATCAGTCCCCCAAAAGAAAGCAAATGGTCTCTGTATGTCCCTTGCCAGTGGTGAAAGCATTTTTTTTTTACATTACCTAGGTTGACTTAGCTGCTTTTGATTAAAATATGAGAAACTAGGATATAAATTTCATGAGGACAAGAATTTGTTTGTTTTCTCTTGTATCTGTCATGTTTGAAATAGTGGCTAAATATAGTAGGTGCTCAATACACATTTGTTGAATGACTAAATGAACTGAATTCACATGATATATATATATATATATATATATATATATATATATATATATATATAATATAAATCTTCCAAATTCTTAAGGTAGAAGAGGGTTATGCTACTCAGTTTTATTTTAAAACCATTCTAGATATTTACTTTTATTGTTTAAGAAAGAGTCTTGATCTGTTGTCCAGGCTGGAGTAGAGTGCAGAGGCACAGTCATAACTCACTTTAAACTTGAATTCCTAGTCTCAAGTGATTCTCTCACCTCAGCTTCCCAAAGTGCTGGGATTACAGGCAAAGGACAATGCCCAACCTAAATCTTTACTTTCAGCTCTGAATGGATCTTGTATCTTGGCCAAAGAATAAAATCAAACGTTTAGACTATTTGATTTCTATAGATAGTTAATAGTTAAAGCAGTGGGGAGTTAAAATGCTTAAGTTCAAATTCCAGTTTATCACTTTACAGCTCTCTGACCTTGGAGAGTTTCCTCGTGGTCCCAATATGTCTACCTATAAAATGATATTTACCTCATGGAGTCTTAAGATCATCTATGTAAAGCATTTAGAAGAATATTTAACATACAGTACATGCTTGATTAATGCTAAATGTTAATGTTGCCATACCTGGAAGCTTACTTTAATATAGAAGCTACTAAATCATTTTATCTGGAGCAAATAATTCATGTTTAGGATAGTTGTTGAGGGAGATAGTGCTAGAGCTAAGTAGAGAACCTAGAATTTAGTATTCTAGGCAGCAAGAGTTATACAATGGGCTGAAGCATGGGTATGGTTTAATTTCACCCCCACGCTCACACATACACACACTGTGCACTGAAAAGGTTAATCTGGCAATAGCAGAGGGTGAGCTGAATTAAAGGAAGGCCCTACCTATAGTTTCTTTGTGTACTGACAAATGTAGATTCTAGGTTTTCTTTTGCTTGTTTTTGTGTTGTGCCTGTAATTCTCGTGTTCTTTACTTTGAGATGTTTGACTTAATTCTAAAAGGTTAATTAGTTCCAAAATTTGTAAATTAGGCAAAGCTAAGGGCTAGGGCTCCCTCCTCTGAGTCAGGACAGTCTGCGTCAACACTTCTCAGAATAATGCACCAATCAAGGAAGGAAATTTCACTCACTCCCTTTGCTCTCTCTATGATACTTAAGCCTTTAAAAATAAGAGGACCTTGTGACCAAGAGGTCATCTGGAAAACTATCTTGGGAACTCTTCAAAGTCTGCTCTCTCAGCATCTTTCTTTATGACCCAGTAAGTGGAGGAAGCAAAGAAGAACACATTGTTTTGAGGTTATTTTCAATTCCTGTTCCACTTGGACTCTCTTCGTCCTTGGATGGAAAATTCAGGAAAGCTCAATTTTTTTACTCTTTCTCTGAAACTAATAAAAAGTATTTCCTACGATGAAAAATTATTGAACTAAAGGCATCTTAGAGATTTTTCCAGCCAAAGAAAGGAAACCACTTAATAAATAGCATCTTGAGGAGTGATCTGGTTTTGTGAAGAAAATGGAGTTGATTCAATTTTATGTTCACATTCATTAGCTATTCATTCACATATACGTTTGTTCATTCATTCAACAAATACACACACACACACACACCTGGTCCTACCTGTATAGCTAAATGTTTACCAAGACAAACAATGTCCCAGTAAACAGAGGACATATGTACAGACTCACCTTTTATATGTCATATACCGGCTCATGGCTGATGCCTTTTGGAGGCTGTGTAGAAAAATAATTAACAGTTTGAATTCTGGAGACACACAACCTGAAATAGAATCTCATACAAGCTATCTTGGGAAAATTACTTAATTTATTTAAGTAGCAACTACATCAGTAAACTGGAAAAAGTAATAGTATTGATCTCATATATTGTAGAAAGATTAAATGAGAAAATGCATGTGCATGGTGATTATCGTCATGCCAGGGACATAATGAGTGGTCAATAAATGTTAGCTATTATGACAAAAGTGATGCTGTTGTAAAGATACACTACTCATTGATTCTCAGTTTTTCAGAATAGCTCATTCCATCAATAGAGTCTACCCCTGTTCCACTTATCTGTAGATCTTTTGAATGAATCTGTCTATGAACAGAAGGAGGAAGGAAAGAGAAAGAAAGAGAGAGTAGAAAAGAACACCCATGCTTTTGGAATAGGTAGAAAAGCAATAGATAAAATTTATAAACTTGATTTCATCAGTATTATCAAGCCATCATCAAAATGTGAGCTAAAATATTCATAAAGAAATCATTCTTTATGAATTTTCCATTTTTGATTTGTGATAGGTGGTGATAATAATCAAATCAAAGAAACTACATAACATTTAATCGATTAGACATCAGTAATCATTAGAAGGATAACAATTTTTTGGTTCCAAATAATATTTGTTATTCTCAAATTGTTAAGTCAGTGAAATTATTTTATTCTAATTCAAAAACTAAACAGTCAAGTTAGAAAGAATGAATAAGGCAGTATTTGATAGCACAAAAGGGTGACTGTAGTCAATAATAATTTAATTGCACATTTAAAAATAAGTGTTGACTGGATAACCAATTAAATAAAGGCAGAAATAAACATGTTCTTCAAAACCAATCAGAATGAAGACACAACTTATCAGAATATCTGGGACACCTTTAAAGCAGTGTCAAGAGGGAAATTTGTAGCAATAAATGCCCACATGAGAAACAAGGAAAGATCTAAAATTGACACCCTATCATCAAAATTGAAATAACTAGAGGAGCAAGATTAAAAAAACTCAAAAGATAGCAGAAGGCAAGAAATAACTAAGATCAGAGTCAAACTCAAGGAGATAAAGACACAAAAAACCTTCAAAAATCAATAAATCCAAGAGCTGTTTTTTTGAAAAGATCAACAACAGACTGCTAGCCAGATTAATAAAAGAAAAGAGAGAAGAATCAAATAGATACAATAAAAAAAACATAAAGGGGTATCACCACTGATCCCACAGAAATGCAAACTACCATCAGAGATTACGACAAACAGCTCTATGCACATAAACCAGTAAACCAGGAAGAAATGGATAAATTCCTGGACACTTGTATTCTACCAAGACTAAGCCAGGAGGAAGTTGAAACCCTGAATAGACCAATAACAAGGGCTGAAGTTGAGGCAGCAATCAATAGCCTACAAACAAAAAAGTCCAGGTCCAGAAGAGTTCACAGCTGAATTCTACCAGATGTACAAAGAGGAACTGGTACCATTCCTTCTGAAAACATATCAAACAATACAAAAAGAGGGAATCCTCCCTAACTCATTTTATGAGACCAACATCATCCTGATACCAAAACCAGGCAGAGACTCAACTAAAAAAGAAAACTTAAGGCCAATATCCATGATGAACATCTGTGCAAAAATCTTCAATAAAATACTGGCAAACTGAATGCAACAGCACATCAAAAAGCTGATTCATCACGATCAAGTAGGCTTCATCGCAGGGATGCAAGGCTGGTTCAACATACGCAAGTCCATAAATGTAATCCATCAAATAAATGGAACCAAAGACAAAAACCATGATTATCTCAATAGATGCAGAGAAGGTCTTCAACAAAATTCAACAGCCCTTCTTGCTAAAAACTCTCAATAAGCTAGGTATCGATGGAATGTATCGTAAAATGATAAAAGCCATTTATGGCAAACCTACAGCCAATATCGTACTGAACGGGCAAAGGCTGGAAGAATTCCCTTTGAAATTAGCCACTAGACAAGGATGCCCACTCTCACCACTCCTATTCAAAATAGTATTGGAAGTTCTAGCCAGAGAAATCAGGCAAGAAAAAGAAATAAAGGGTATTCAATTAGGAAAGGAGGAAGTCAAACTGCCTCTATTTGCAAATGACATGATTGTATATTTAGAAGACCCCTTCTTCTCAGCCCAAAATCTTCTCAAACTGATAAGCAACTTCAGCAAAGTCTCAGGATACAAAATCAATGTGCAGAATTCACAAGCATTCCTATATACCAAAAACAAACAGACAGCCAAATCAAGAGTGTACTCCCATTCACAATTGCTACAAAGAGAATAAAATACCTAGGAATACAACTAACAAAGGATGTAAAGGACCTCTTCAAGGAGAACTACAAACAACTGCTCAACAAAATAAGAACACAAACAGATACAAAAACATTCCATGCTCATGATTAGGAAGAATCAATATTGTGAAAATGGCCATACTGCAAAAGTAATTTATCGATTCAATGCTATCCCCATCAAGCTACCAGTGACCTTCACAGAACTGGAAAAAACCACTTTAAACTTCATATGGAATCATGAGAGAGCCCGCGTAGCCAAGACAATCCTGAGCAGAAAGAACAAAGCTGGAGGCATCACACTACCTGACTTCAAACAATGCTACAAGTCTACAGTAATCAAAACAGCATGGTACTGGTACCAAAAACAGAGGTATAGACCAGTGGAACAGAACAGAGGCCTTGGAGGCAATGCCACACATCTACAACCATCTGATCTTTGACAAACTTTACAAAAACAAGCAATAGGCAAAGGATTCCCTGTTTCATAAATGGTGTTGGGAAAACTGGCTAGCCATGTGCAGAAAGCAGAAACTGGACCCCTTCCTGACACCTTACGCTAAAATTAACTCCAGATGGATTAAAGATTTAAACATAAAACTTAGCACCGTAAAAACACTAGAAGAAAACCTAGGCAAAACCATTCAGGACATAGGCATAAGCAAGGACTTCATGACTAAAACACTGAAAGCAATAGCATCAAAAGCCAAGATAGACAAATGGAATCTAATTAAAATTCAGAGCTTCTGTACAGCAAAAGAAACCATCATTAGAGTGAACCAGCAACCAACAGAATGGGAAAAAATTTTTGCAGTCTACCCATCTGACAAAGGGCTAATATCCAGAATCTACAAGTAACTAAAACAGATATACAAGAAAAAAAACAAACAAACAATCCCATTCAAAAGTGAGGGAAGGATATGAACAGACACTTTTCAAAAGAAGACATTTATTAGGCCAACAAACATGAAAAAATGCTCATCATCACTGGTCATTAGAGAAATGCAAATCAAAACCACATTGAGATATCATTTCACACCAGTTAGAATGATGATCATTAAAAAATCTGGAGACAACATATGCTGGAGAGGATGTGGAGAAATAGGAACACTTTTTACACTGTTGGTGGGAGTGTAAATGAGTTCAACCACTGTGGAAGACAGTGTGGCATTTTCTCAACGATCCAGAAATAGAAATTCCATTTGACCCAGCAATCCCATTACTGGGTATATACCCAAAGAACTATAAATTGTTCTACTATGAAGACACATGCACACATATGTTCATTGCAGCCCTGTTTACAATAGCTAAGAACTGGAACCAACCCAAATGCCCATCGATGATAGACTGGACAAAGAAAATGTGGCACATATACACCATGGAATACTGTGTAGCCATAAAAAACGATGAGTTTGTGTCTTTTGTAGGGACTTGGATGAATCTGGAAACCATCATTATCAGCAAACTGACACAAGAACAGAAAACTAAACACCGCATGTTCTTACTCATAGGCAGGTGTTGAACAATGAGAACACTGGCCTCAGAAAGAGGAGCAGCACACACTGGGGGCAGTTGGTGTGGGCTCGGTGAGGGACAGCGTGGGGTGGGAAGGGTGGGAAGGGATAACATGGGGAGAAATGCCAGATATAGTATGCAACAACCCTGCATAACGTGCGCATGTACCCCAGAACCTAAAGTAAAATAAAAAAAAAAAAGAACCTATTGGGGAACATCACACACTGAAGCCTGTCATGGAGTGGGGAGCAAAGGGAGGGAGAGCATTAGGACAAATACCTAATGCATGCAGCACTTAAAACCTAGATAACGGAATGGTAGGTGCAGCAAACCACCATGGCACATGAATACCTATGTAACAAACCTGCACATTCTGCACATGTATCCCAGACTTTGAAGTAAAATAAAAAATAAATAGAAATAAAATAAAAAGAACCTATTAAATAAATAAATAAAAATAAGTAAAGGAGCATAAATGGATTATGTGTAACACAAAGAATAAATGCTTGATGGGTTGGATACCCCATTTTCCTTGATGTGATTATTATACATTGTATGCCTGTATCAAAACTTCTCATGTACTACATAAATATATAAACCTACTATATACCCAAAAAAATTAAAAATTAATAAAGAAGCAGTAGAATAAGATAATTTAGGGAAACCCTCAACTTACAGATTTCTTTTAGGCAACTGATCAGAATTAATGACATACTTTTTACTATTATGTTAATTAATGCTTCCTTTTTTTCTGAAGATTCATCTTTCTTCATTTTAATAGCAAAGGAAAATGGTTTGCTTAAGAGAGACCTAAAGAACTGAATACCTACACTGTATCCTTTCAGAGGCCAAAAAGGTTCCATATATATTTTTCCCTGTTTACCTGGAATTCCAGTCAGTTTCTTTAATTACTATCTGCAACTCAAATTCTCATGGGGAGGTTAAGCATTTAAGCTGCTATCAAGTGGTTATATTTTCATGAATAAATTTATTCATGAAGCCTGTTTATGTGCGAACATATTTTACCAAAATTCAAATAGTCCTGAGGATTAGAAAGAAAAATTGAAAACTTAGCCCTCTTCCCTGAAAAAGTAATTCTCAAAGTTTCATATACAAACTTAGGTACACACACAAACATATTTTTACATAAATGTGGCCATATTATCTGGGTGTGGTGGCTCACACCTGTAATCCCAGCACTTTGGGAGGCTGTGGCTGGTGGATCACAAGATCAGGAGTTTGAGACCAGCCGAGCCAGTATGGTGAAACCCTGTCTCTACTAAAAGTACAAAAATTAGCTGGGCATGGTAGCTAGGACTAAAAGGTTAGCCTGGCCAACATGGTGAAAACTCATCTCTGCTAAAAATATAAAAATTAGCTGGCCATGGTCCAGGGTGCTTGTAGTCCCAGCTACTTGGGAGGCTAAGGCAGGAGAACCACTTGAATCCAGGAGGTGGAGGTTGCAGTAAACTGAGATCCCACCACTGCACTCTAGCCTGGGCAACAGAGGGAGACACCATCTTAATAAAAATGAATACATACATACATACATAAAATTAGGCAGTCAAGGCAAAAAGTAGTGAGGTAGCAAAATATCATTGTTTTTTTAAGCTCACAAAAATGTCTGAAAATGCCCATTTTATTGGATCGTTGTCAACATTAGAAAGTCAGGTTTTCTTACTAATCTTATGAGTTACAAAGATATATCTGATTGTTAAATTTTCATTTGGTAATCTATGTAGTTGAGCATCTTTTTTGTCAAAAAGTTTTTCATCATTTGTAATCCTCTTCTATGAATTTCTAATTTATGCCAACTGTTCATAAATTGCTTATCTAAGTATATTAAGGAGTAGGTTTACAGAAAAAGGTATGACATAGGGATGTTAAGTCCCTGAGTTAAGAGAAAAGATAGCCAAACAGGAAGAACCATGATCTGGAAGGCAGGATACTAAATATAAACCTTAAGAACTTCCTTAATTTCTTTAGATCTGTAATTACATTAAAGAAAATATAACTTACTCTGTCAACCTCATATCCCCAGAGGTAGTGCATAAATACAATGGCATTCCAAAACACTTTGATAAAATCAATAGCAAGGTCAGAAGTCCCATACTTTGCTGATCTTCAGAGTTACTTAAATAACATATTCATTATTCCTGTTCCCTAATTCTGAATGTTTTATTTCAGTAGATCTTTAATGAGCTTTGGGATTTGTATTAGTTTGTATTTTTTGTTTGTTTTTATTTTTATTGTTTCCCTAGCAAAGCCCACAGTTGATTCCAATGTTTAGCAGCCATCAGGTGGATAGGTAGAGGTGAATCATCAGCCTATGTGGTGTGGTTCTCTCCATGATCCTGAAAGTAAAGGTCTATAAAAACAAATGCAGGGAAGCTGATTTCAACAAAACTCACATTAGAAATAAATACTTTTGTTCTAATCAACAGAACCAATAAATTACAATGTCGATAAACTCAGAGTGTACATTTCATAGGTTTTCCAACCATTAATGAGCAAATTATATGCATTAAATATTGCTATCTATTCAGAACAAACCTTAATCTCTAATAACTGAATCTCCAGGGCAATTTACTGGTTTTAATAAATGTAATTTTTTCACTTTATGTATTATCTTGAGGGAAATTCTGAATGATGTCAAAAAAATTAGAAAATCCATACGTCAATCTTTGGGAAAATCCAATAGGAATGTTGAGGGATTTACTGGCCTAATCTGCCAGCAAGTTACAAGGCTAGCTATGTTTAAGAATTGGGAAAACTAGGCCAGGCATGGTGGCTCATGCCTGTAATCCTAGCACTTTGGGAGGTCGAGGTGGTGGATCTTCTCAGGTCAGGAGTTCAAGGCCAGCCTGACCAACACAGTGAAACTCCATCTCTACTAAAAATACAAAAATTAGCTGGTCATGGTGGTAGGGGCCTGTAATCCCAGCTACTCAGGAGGCTGAAGCAGAAGAATCAGTTGAACCCAGGAGCCCAGGAGGCAGAATGTGCAGTTAGCTAAGATAGTGCCATTGCACTCCAGCCTGGGCCACAAAGTGAGACTCTGTCTCACAAAAAAAAAAAAAAAAAAAAAAAAAGAGTTAGGAAAACCAGGCTCCTAGGCTCCACCTCTTAATGAGGTTAGCTTCAAAGCCCCATTGCAAAGTAGGAAAGAAATTAGTGTAGCTGTGTTTGAAAACAATCTTCCTCATGCTGTAATATTACTTCATTCTTGTAAATGAGTGAAGTGGAAAAGAGAAAGTTTTGTTTGCTGTATTCTTTTTTTGTGTATTATGTGGTCTTATTTATTTTTGATCCCAAGACTTTTCTGTGAAGAGATATTTTAGTTGTAAGTTTATATATAAGGAAACTAAAGTATAGGAAAAAGTCAGTGTATTACCACTCCCCATCACTTAATAGAAAATTCCCACTCGTGTATCTGTCCTAGGCTGTTTGGCATCATAGTGAAAGTATCTGAATTGTTTAAATGAGAGGTGACCAAAAAGTGTTTTGGAGGGATCAGAAAGGAAGAGCAGATGGATAATTAAAAAACAATCTGCTCATTTCAAGATTTGCCTAGAATCTGCCTTGTTTATTTTTTAACATAAAGTATTATTGATTGGGTGGAAACTAGACATCTACTAAAACACAGAGAATAGGCTTCTGCATACCAAAATTAATGCATCAATGTAGTACAGCCAAATTTACTGAGTAACTTGTTGAATACAAGTGCTCAACAAACAGGTGTCTGCCAGTGTTCTCACATTGAAAGTATAAAATACACAAATAACTGATATGTTTTATTTATACTGTTTTTTATATAAATAAAATAGTCTTTCTCTTTGTCTCTCTCTCAGAGAAAATTCATAAATCCATCTCATCTCTTGGAGAGAGAGAGAGAGAGAGAGAGAGAAAGGTCATTTTTAGGTAAGTCAGGTAGATATGTTTTTAATTATTTGCCTCAATAGTCCAGTAATGTAAATATAAGGATTGGTTTGTGCAATGTATCTTCATTGGATGATTTTCACTCTTTCCACCCACCAATCATTTTCCCAGCCCACCTTTACCACAAATTAACTTTCTTACCTGCGTGTTCACCCTCATGGCCTGACATTCAATTTATCAAACCAGAGAGGAACTATATAAGAAAAAGTATCTCTTTTCAGAAAAACCAAAGTAATATATTAGAAACTTGAGTTACAAAGTCATTAGTATCAGCCTCAAATATCTCAAGGCTTAGGGTTTATAAGGAAGTTAAGAAATAATATATTTTTATAATAAAAATTTCATGTCCAAATAAGAATTGGCTTTTCTCAGAACGTGCTTGCTCTCGGTGAACTCAGATGTTAAAATAAGTCCATCTGGGGAGAGGGGTCACAGAGACCTTAGCAGCTTACAAATGCTAATGACACATTTCACCAGAAGGTCTTTGCTGTGAAGTCACCTGGATATGTATGATATGAGAAAAATAAGTGGTTCACTTTCAATTTTTAAAATGGTTTGTCCACAATAACAAATGCCATAATTAGGATATAGTTCCTCAGATCACAAGGGCAAGGTAAAATATAAATCTTTTATTTGCTATGCCAAAGAGGGAGATTAATGATAGAAATTTTGGGTCTTACCAGAAAGGCCAGAGTGATATCTGAAGGAAAGAGATCATAGAGTTTCTTTCTGTGATATTGTCGGGAGCCAAAATCACATTGAACACACGGACACTTCAATACCACAGGGACCTAACTATTCTAATTATTAGGCAATGGAAGCAAATTAATAGAAACTACATTAGAAAAGAAAGATAATTTATTTTTAGTCATGGGAACTGTCTAATGTCACTTGGGAATGGAATTACTTAGGGAAACAAATGAAATTGAATATGGTAGCTTTATGATTTAAGTTTAATTTATGCCTGTAATTTAATTGAGTTGACTGATAGCCAAGCTTATTTAGTCAGTGGGGCATACAAAACAGCTTGAATGGCAATTGGTCAATTTTTCCACATCACCCTTGTTCAAAACAGGATCCTATTTGGGGTCCCTAAGTCTCGCTTTTACAACTCACCAAATTCATTTGGTGCTACATTTTGTGGATGCAATTAACTAGCATTAGAAAACCCTGATTAAAGCATTATGATTAATTCAAGCACATTCATTTCCACTTCATCAGTTCTGTTCATTTGAAGCTGTGCTCAGTTCCTCTTTTTAGCTACTGCTTCTTTATTTAAGTAAAAAAAAAAATCAAAATATCTTTTCTATGTCAATAGCAAAGAGGGGGAAAACTGGGGTGCGGTAGGGTTGTGTTTTGATCTATTTGCGGGTTCTTCCAGAACTGGTAGCCTATAAATTTATTTATGCTAAGAGTATTTTTAGACTTGAGTTTTATATTCAATGTGGATTTCAAAGGAACTTTAAGCAGCACATTTCTCTCTCATTTAAGTATCAAGTATCAAAATGGTATTTGATGTCCAAGGAACTTATAAAGCGTCTATTTTCCTTTGAGCTTAGAAGTTCGTAATTTTCCACTATTAAAAAAGACTTAAAGTCTCAATTTCTGTATTTTCTTCACAAGTGCTCTCTCCTCCACTTTGACTGCTTTCCCTCTACTTCCCCCCTCTTTCTTAATGTTTTTTTTTTTCTGTTTTCTTATTCCTTGGGCTTCTTCTTTTAAAATCATCCTGTGCGGGCTCACTGCTGTCTATTCCTGATGAAGAAGAGGAGCTTGTCTACTGAATAAAATGCTGAGGATTTAACTAAAAATGCCTTTGATGAACTGACCTATAGGGCGATAAAGTAACAGAAAATGAGTTCATTCCCTGATAAATGCATGGGGATAGGGGCATTTCAGCCACACATCCTCACATATATTAATTTCTTACAGGGTTTTCTACTTCATTGTGCCCTGGTGAGCCACATTTATGTTGGCACTTGTTTGTTTCATTCTTTGCAAATATGGCATTTTTCGAAGGCAGTAACTGACAATGTCCTGAACATTATGCTTAGGGCATTTTTCGCATCAAAAAATTATTCACTCATAATTTATTCCTCCTGATATTACCTTTAAACCCCCTTTTTGGTCAGAAGGGCCTCAAATGATTAAGGGAGACAATTACTTCAGAGAAATGGCTGACTTGAAAGCTGCTTCAGTCATGACCACATGCCCTGGTATGCGTTCCTGACTGTCTAGAACATTTTTGTAAATAAATAACTGTTGTATTCTATTGGCATTGTGTAAGTTTCTCCTATTTCCAGAAATCAAAACAAAATATGAAAGGAAAACAGGTTGACCCTATCGAAACCATAAAATTCACTGGGATAAGCCATCTGAAAGTGATTTCACAAAAGGAAATTTAGATGCATGCTTCAACAAAAGGCATGAGTAGTACATGCTTGTATAAGTGCGGGTATGAGGGCAGGGCATTTCCAAAGAGTTTCATTATGTAAAAGTCTATTATCAAACAAAACATATTTTCCATAATTCATGTACCAATTTTTTTTAAGTTCAGGGGTACAAGTACAGGTTTGTTACACAGGCAAACGTGTGTCATGGGGATTTGTTGTACAGATTATTTCACCACCCAGGTATTAAGCCCAGTACCCATTAGTTATTTTTCTGATCTTTTTCCTCCTCTTACCCTCCACCTTCTGAAAGGCCCCAGTGTGGGTTTTCCCAGATGTCTAGGAGTACTGTGCATCCATAAAAAAGAGATTCTTTGCAGGGACATGGATGCAGCTGGAGGCCATTGTCTTTAGCAAACTAACACAGAAACACAAAACCAGATACTGCATTTTCTCACTTACGAGTGGGAACTAAATATACCAGTATTTTTTATGCCACTGAATGCTTTCAATGGGTGATAATGTACATGGTGAAATTTGAAGGTGTTCAGATGGGCCTGTTGAATCTCTCAGTAGAAGGCTACCGCATACCAGATCACCTGTGTTTAGGCTCTTCAAAAAAAGCAAACATTGGGCCGGGTGCGGTGGCTCAAGCCTGTAATCCCAGCACTTTGGGAGGCCGAGGCAGGTGGATCACGAGGTCAAGAGATCGAGACCATCCTGGTCAACACGGTGAAACCCCGT
>NW_016108122.1:39437-101880 GCF_001604975.1 Cebus imitator | reverse complement strand
AAAAAAAAAAAAAAAAGCAAACATTTTAATTATGTTAAGGTACAACATTATCAAAGAGGTAATATTATTATATGATTTTATTTTATAGTATTATAATGAATAGTATATAACATATATAAATATATATATATATGAACTACCTAGAATATATTCATCTGATTAATCAATTATTATTAATTCCCATGCAGGAGTGAGTTTGTGGAAGGGAGAACATTGGACTAAAAGTTAAACAACTTAGATGTAAGTCCAAACCCTGCCTCTTAACCCTCCAAATGGTCTTGAGTTAACATAATTATCCTTTATGAATATCAGCATTCCTATCTGAAAAATAGAGATGCATAAGATAAACTTTGAGTCCCTATGAGAACGGTAGTTGAGATCTAATGAGATGATGGCTGTGGATGAATTTTGTAAAAGTATAAATGATTTTATCTCACATGAGGGTTAGATTCCAAAATCAATACATGAAATGGAAATCAGTTAAAATCAAAATTACATGTGGAAAAATTATTTAAATATCCCTTAAAGGATTGCCAAATTTCACAAATATAAACATACTAAATGAAAAGTATTTGTTGTTTATCTGCAATTCAAAGTTAAAAAGATGTCATCACTTGTGATGGGTGGAAGTGGCCTCACCAGGGACCCCTCCCTTCTGCCCAGGAATCTGTCTGCCTCCTGCCATTCGTGTCACTGGGGGTCAGGGCTCCTTTGGACTTTGCTATGAGATTAGCTGATACAAACAGCAGGGAGAAGGCAGGTAGTGGTAGCAGGTGCTTACCAGCCTGATGACAGGGAGGCCTTCCTGGACCCCCAAGGGTGCAGGGATGCCTCAGTTTCAGCCACAGTTTGGGCAGCTGCAGCTGCACCCTGGAAGGCAGGAATCCTGCCTGCTTCCTGCCCGCCAGGGGCACAGGGAGGCTCATATCTGCAGCCACAACTTGGGTGGCTGCAGCCTAACCTTGGAGGGCAGGGCTCCTGCCTGTTCTTTGGAGCAGGAGGCCTGGTCCAGAGCCAGAAAGGCGGGGGATCCCACTTTTCCCCTGCTCCCACATGCTCCAAGGAGCTTGCAGCCCTGGCAGCGCCTCCCTGCTGCAGCCAGCATAATGGCTTGACAGACCATCTGGAGCACTGCTGCCATCATGGTGACCACAGAAATGAGCAATAGTTTGGTAGATTCAGTTAGGGGCATCACATCAGAGTACCCAATATAAACAAATTTCCTTTATGCAGACATCAGGGCTGGAAATGTAGGTGGAAAGAGTAGAGAATTGTTACCAAAATGCCAGGCATTGGATGTAAGTCCTGCTGCTCACTGCATAGGCAGCTGATCATTGAAACAAGTATTGCCAGGGAAAAAGGCTTTATTCAGGTGCTGTAGCAGAGGAGGTAGGAAATAGGTCTGAAATCCATCTCCCTGATGGACTAAAAATGTGTAGCCTTGAGAAACTATCTACTACAAAACCACTCTTGATTGTTAAACCGTATTTTACTCAACATGGTTTCATTCTCCTGTTGTTGCGATCCATTTTATTTCTCTTTTTATGAAGAAAGCAAATTCAATCTAAATTTGTTTACCAGCCACTTCTACTGGCTAAGACAGAAATGATAGGGTGGAAAGTGAGGTATTTGATAATAATAATAGTGAGGTAATTGATAATAATGTTTGTTTCCTTATATATTTTTCTGAAAGACGTGTATTCAAATACATTTTAAAACTATTTTTTTAAATATATATTTTATTGTATTTTAGGTTTTGGTGTACATGTGAAGAACATGCAGGATTGTTGCATAGGTACATACATGGCAGTGTGGTTTGCTGTCTTCCTCCCCATCATCTATATCTGGCATTTCTCCCCATGTTATCCCTCCCCAACTCCCCACCCCCTTCTGTCCCTCCTCTAGTTCCCCCCCACAGACTCCAGTGTGTGATGCTTCCCTCCCTGTTTAGGTGGGTGTTGAACAATGAAAACTATTTATTTTATTTTCATTTTTTGTTAGAGACAGGGTCACCCAGGCTGGAGTGCAATGGTGTGAACCTAGCTAACTTTAGCCTCAAACACCTGGGCTTAGAAGATCCTCCTTCCTCAGCTTCCTGAGTAATTTGAACAATATACATGTGCCACCAGGCCCGGCTGATTTCTTTTCTCTTTTCTTTTCCTTTCCTTTCCCTTTCTTTCCTTTCCCTTTCCCTCTCCCTTTTCTTTCCTCTTCTTTTCTTTTTCTTCCCTCCCTCCCTCCCTCCTTCCTTTCTTTCTTTTTCTTTCTCTTTCTCTCCCTCCCTCCCTTCCTTCCTTCCTTCCCTCCCTCCCTCCCTCCCTCCCTCCCTCCCTTCCTTCCTTCCTTCCTTCCTTCCTTGCTTTTCTTCTTTCTCTTTTCTTTTCTTTTCTTCTTTCAGACGAGCTCTCACTACGTTATGTAGGCTGCTCTCAAAGTCCTGGCATCAAGCAATCCTCCCGCTTCAGCCTCCCAAAATCCTGGTATTACAGGTGTGAGCAACCATGGCCAGCCTAAAACTATTTTTAAAGGGGTCCATTGTGCTCACAAAAAGTCAAAAGAAATTCAAATGACCAAGTCCAGTGGTGAATCAAGGAAGCCTAGGAGCCTTGATCAAGTTTCCCTTTCCCATTGCATAGCCTGTAATAACTGCCCTGTCTACACATGTCCATCTTTCTCAATCACATGTGCACTAAAATACTTATACAATCTTACAACACACAAGGACATTTGGGTCAATGATGGACCATATAGATAATGGAGGTCCCATAATATCATAATAGAGCTGAAAAATTCCTGTCACAGTGGTAATGTCGAAGAGCAATGCAGTGATTCTGTGGCAAACAAATCTGTGCTGCCAGTCATATAAAAGTGTAGCACATACAATTATGTATAGTGCATGATAACTGATAATGATAATAAATGATTATATGACTGGTTCATGTATTTGCTATACTAAACTTTTAGAATGTACTCCTACTCATTAAAAAAAAAAAATTAACTGTGAAACAGCCTTAGGAAAGTCTTTCAGGAGGTATTCTAGAAGAACGCATTGTTTATAATTGATTTTCTGGTTAAAGTTTTAAAGGGTAATTTCATTCTCTTTACTTGCAAGTTTAAGAGTTTAATTTGTGGAACATCTGTCCATCTTAAAAATTATGGCTAATCAGTAGTTTCAATGTGTATAACAATGATTTGTATTTGGGCATCAGGACAAATCAATGAAGTAAATATGTTTGTGAAAAGCAAGTCTACAGTTTTCAGCATGACTTTATTCTTCTAATAAAAATGTTTTACATCCAGAGATTGATGGTAACAATAACAATAATGTTTGAATAAGTTTAGAGATCAAGTGTACATGAGGACTATAGTTAATAAAATTGTATGATATTTGAGATTTTTGTTAAACATGGATTTTTCACAAAAATAGTTTTTTAAAAAAGAAGGCATTGTTATCATAGAAAATGACAGTGTCATGCATGTTATTGCCCTGAAGACTTTCTAGTGAGACAGTAATGAGGAGTGGGAAAGTTGGGCAGTGGGACAGAGTAATATTGATGATCCTGATCCCATGTAGGCCTAGGCTAATGTTTGTGTGTGTGTGTGTGTGTCATACTTTTTAACCAAAAAGTTTAAAAATTAAAATAATAATTCTTAAAACAAGTGATAGAATAAGAGTATAAAGCATTTTTTGTAGAGCTGCACATTGTGTTTGATTTTAAGCTGTTATTATAAAAAAGTCAAAAAGTTAAAAACAAACTTTATAAAGTAAAACAATTACAGTAAGCTAACGTTAATTTTTTATATAAATTCTACTTTTATTTTAGATTCGGGGGAACATGTGCAGGGTTGTTACGTGGTTATATTGCGTAATCCCAAAGTTTGAGGTACAAATGATCTTGTCACCCAGGTAGTGAACATAGTATCCAATAGGTAGTTTTTCAGGCCTTCCCTTCCTCCTCCTCTCCCGTTTCTAATACGTTTCAGTGTCTGTTGTTTCCATCTTTATGTCCACTTGTACCCAATGTTAAGCTTCTACTTACAAGTGAGAATATGCAGTATTTGGTTTTCTGTTCCTGCACTACTATGCTGAGGATAATGCCATCCAGCTACATTTATATGGCTGCAAAGTACATGCTTTTGTTCCTTTTTATGGCTGCATAGTATTCCATGGTGTATATGTACCACATTGTCTTTATCCAGTCCACCACTGATGGGCACCTAGATTGATTCTGTTTTTGCTATTGTAGAGTGTTGTGATGAACATATGAGCACATGTGTCCTTTTGCCAGGATAATTTATTTTCCTTTGGAGATACACCCAGCAGTCCCATCGAGTGGTAGTTCTAAGCTCTTTGAGAAATCTGCAAACTGTTTTCCACAGTGGCTGAACTAATTATTTTATCCTAAATTATTTTGCAAATTAATACAAGTCCAGAGTTCATCATTGTGTATATTTTAGTTCTTTCAATCTGCTATTAAAAAATACCATAGTTTGGGTGACTTATAAACAACAGTACTTTATTTCTCATATTTCTGGAGGCTGGAAAGCCCAATGTCAAGGTGCCAACAAAGTCAGTGTCTGGTAAACGCTCATTTCCTTCCTAGATGGCACCTTCTCATTGGAATTTTATATGGCAGAGAGAATAAGGGATCTTTTTCAGACCTCTTAAATATGAACACTAATCCCATTCATGAAGGCATGGGCTACTCACTTAAGTTCCTCCCAAAGGCCCCACCTCTGATACCATCATCTCAGAGTTTAGGATTTCAGGATATGAATTTGAGGGTTACACGAACATTCACACTATAGCTCTACCTTTATAAAATGACAACATTATACTGTCATTTATTTTCTTGTTTAAACAACGGTTAAGGAAAGTATTAGGTAGCCTTCAGTTCTCCCAAGCAGTTGAAAAAGTATATTGTATATTGTGCATATGCTGAAATATTTTTCCAAATATTTTTCCAACTTTCTTGTTGCTCACTCTATCAATTACTAAAAATAGAGTACAAGGAGTTCTAATTGTAGTTGGAATTTCTATCATCTTTTCCACTGTTAAATTGTTAAGTTTGTTGTATCAACATCAATATCTTTTTCAGCAAAAGCATTAGAGATTCAAAATTATCCTGAATTTCTCTCATTGCTTTAGTTTCACTGGTTTTAAGCATATACTTAAAATATTCTATTTAACAATTTATGTTTCTTGTTGCAAGTGAAATTATTACAATTTGAGATAAAAAAAAAAAAAAGCAACTAGAGGAATCGCGACACTGCCCTCCACAGTGGTTGAACTAATTTACACTCCCAGCAACAGTGTAGAAGCATTCCTATTTCTCCACATCCTCCCCAGCATCTGTTGTCTCCAGATTTTTAATGATTATGATTCTAACTGTCGTGAAATGGTATCTCAGTGTGGTTTTGATTTGCATTCTCTAATGACCAGTGATGATGAACATTTTTCGTATGTTTGTTGGCCGCATAAATGTCTTCTTTTGAAAAGTGTCCGTTCATGTCCTTCATGTGCTTTTTAATGGGGTTGTTTGTTTTTGTCCTATAAATTTGTTTTAGTTCTTTGTAGATTCTGTATATTAGCCCTTTGTCAGATGAGTAGATTGCAAAAATTTTTTCCCATTCTTTCAGTAGGCGGTTCACTCTAATGATTGTTTTTTTCTCTGTGCACAAGCTCTTATGTTTAATTAGATCCCTTTTGTCTGTTTTGGCTTTTGTTGCCATTGCTTTTGGTGTTTTAGTCATAAAGTCCTTGCCTATGCCTATGTCCTGAATGGTTTTGCCTAGGTTTTCTTCTAGGGTTTTTATGGTGTTAAGTTTTATCTTTAAGTCTTTAATTTTTAGTTTAAGGTATCAGGAAGGAGTCCAGTTTCTGCTTTCTGCACATGGCTAGCCAGTTTTCCCAACACCGATTATTAAAAAAAAAGAGTCCTTTCCCCACTGCTTGTTTTTTGTCAAGTTTGTCAAAGATCAGATGGTTGTAGATGTGTGGCATTGTCTCCAATGCCTCTGTTCTGTTCCATTGGTCTATATGTCTGTTTTGGTACCAGTACCATGCTGTTTTGATTACAGTAGGCTTGTAGTTTGAATTCAGGTAGCGTAATGCCTCCGGCTTTGTTCTTTTTGCTTAGAATTGTCTTTCTTATGCAGGTTCTTTTTTTGTTCCATATGAAGTTTAAGGTGGTTTTTTCCAGTTCTGTGAAGAAAGTCATAGGTAGCTTGATGGGGATAGCATTGAATCTATAAATTCCTTTGGGCAGTATAGCCATTTTCATGATATTGATTCTTCCTTATGATGAGCATGGAATGTTTTTCCATCTGTTTGTGTCCTCTCTCATTTCCTTCCACAGTGGTTTGTAGTTCTCCTTGAAGAGGTCCTTGACATCCTTTGCTAGTTATATTCTTAGGTATTTTATTCTCTTTGTAGCAATTCTGAATGGGAGTTCACTCATGATTTGGCTCTCTGTCTGTTATTGGTATATAGAACCTAAGTGTGATTTTGTATCCTGAGACTTTGCTGAAGTTGCTTATCATCTTAAGGAGATTTTGGGCTGAGACGATGGAGTCTTCGAAATACACAGTCATGTCATCTGCAAATAGATTGACCCAGCAATCCCATTACTGGGCCTATACCCAAAGGATTATAAATCGTTGTATTATAAAGATACATGCACAAGTATGTTCATTGAGGCACTGTTTACAATAACAAAGACCTGGAAGCAACCCAAATACCTGTAAATTCTAGACTGGATAAAAAAAATGTGACACATATATACCATGGAATACTATGCAGCTATAAAAATGGATGAGCTCATGTCCTTTTCAGGGACATGGATGAATCTGGAAACCATCATTCTCAGCAAACTGACACAAGAACAGAAAACCAAATGCCGCATGTTCTCACTAATAGGCGGGTATTGAACAATGAGAATACATGGACACAGGGAGGGGAACATCACACACTGGGGTCTGCTGGGGAGTGGGAGGCATAACATAGGGAGAAATACCTAATGTAAGTGATGGGGGAATGAAGGCAGCAAACCACCATGGCATGTGTATACCTATGTAACAATCCTGCAAGATCTGTACATGTACCCCAGAAATTAAAGTATAATTTAAAAAATTTAAAAAATTTAAAAAGAGATAACTAGAAACCTCAATAACCCTAAACTTGGGGCTTCTTTTGTTGCATGGGAACTGAATTGAGGATAATCTCTTGTTTGTGAAAAAAAAAATTGAATGAATATGTAGGAATTTAAATTGATTTTTGGAACCCTGTGCTTTTTTGTATTTGTAATCAGTACTGAGGGGGAATTAGGCACCTCTAATTTCTAAGGTAGCAAGTAAACTTTTGAGAAATAGCAGTCCTAAAAAATAATAAATGCTGATAAGAATGCAGAGGAAAGGGGCTCTTTTACACACTGTTGGTGGGAATATAAATTAGTACAGCCACTGTGGAAATCAGTGTGGAGGTTTCTCAAAAAACTAAAAATAAAACTATCATACAATCTAGCAATCTCAGTAAGGGGTATTTATCCAAAGGAAAGAAAGTCATTATATCAAAGATATACCAACCCCCCCATATTTATTGTAACACTATCGACAATAGCCAAGATATGGAATTAATCTAAATGTCCATTAGTAGATAAATGGACAAAGAAAATGTCCATTTATAATGAAATACTATTCAGTCAAAAAAAAAAGAATAAAATATTTTCATTTGCAGCAATATGGATGGAAGTGGATGTCATTATGTTAAATGAAATAAGCTCTTCACAGAAAGATAAATATTTCATGTTCTAACTCATGTGAGAGCTAAAACATTTGATCTCTTGGAGCTAGGGAGTAGAATGATAGCGGCCGGAGAGGGTGAGGGGTAAAAAGAGGTGGGTTAATGGGTACTAATGTACAGGCAGCTAGAAGGAACAAGCTCTAGCGTTGTAGCACAGTAAGGTGGTGATAGTTAATAATATACTGTGTATTTTAAATAGTTAACTATTAAGAGAAGGTTTGAAATGTTTCCAACTAAAAGAAATGATAAATGTTTGAGGTGAATGAATATCCATTTTAAATGCCCTGATTTAATTGTTAAAGTGTATGCATGTACAAAAATATCACATGCACCCAATAAATATGCACAAATATTATGTATCTAAATAAATACATACATGAATAAAATAAATAAATCAGCAGTTTTTGCTCATCTATTGCAGTTGATTGGTGATATTAGTATGTTGGTTTTTGATCAGAATTATGACCTCCCTCACTTTGATTTAATGTAGCACAAACACCACAATGTGTGTGAAGTCACACAAGAATAAAATCCTCTTGTTGCTCAGGCATGTAAAAGCATTCTGTTTCTTGTGCTTACATTAGAACCTAAGTGTGGAAACATGAAATTGATCAGTAGAAGAGACATTTTCTTAATTTACTGGTTCATGTACGTGTGGCAAATCCCTATACAAGAGAGAAAAAAAAAAAGGTCCCTCCAAAAATTCTCCCAGTAAAACTTGCAGTATTCCTCTGTTTCTTGTGTTACAAAGGCTACCACCAAGTGCTTTGTTTTAGATAAGCTCTTTAGTGCAGAGAAAAGAAAATTTTCTAAACGTCACCTGGAACAGAACTGTTTTGCATGATATTGTTTATAACCCCTCCTAGAAAGTATAGTAGTTCCCCCTTATCCTCTGGGGATAAGTTTCAAGACCCCCAGTGACTGTCTGAAACCTCAGATAGTATAATATCCAATATATGCTATGTTTTTTTTTTTTTTATCTAAAAACTCTGAGATGACTATGAAGTGAGTAATAGGGGAATAGCATATAAAACATGGATTCAGTGAAAAAAAGGGATGATTCATGTCCGGAGCAGGGTGGAGCAGGGTGGTGCAAGACTCAGTCATGATACTCAGAATGGCATGTGACTTAAACTTTATCAATTGTTTATTTCTGAAATTTTCTGTTTAGTATTTTTAGACCACAGTTTACCAAGGGCAACTGAAACCACAGAAAGCAGAACCACAGATAAAGGGGGAATACTGTAACTGGAATTCCTGATAAAATATTTGAAAAGGTATCTAATAGCTTTTAATAACATTAACAACCTCCTAAAAAATAAAATCTACTGGACTTGATCCAAGATGGCCAAATAGTAACAGCTCTGGAGTGCTGTTCCCAGCGAGAGCAAAGCAGAGGGTGAGTGCCCACCACATTTCCAAACAAATTTTCACTACCCACAGACCAGGAGAAGCCCATGCCAAAAGACACCATGCGTTTACAGCATGGCAGTTTCAGCCGGTGCCGGGTAGCTGCACAGAAACTCACACAAGCCTGGGCAGCCATTTCAGCTGGTGCCTGGAACGTCTGGGAGACAGAGCCACCCATTCAACTGAAAGGGAGGGGGCAGGGACATGGAACCAGGTGATCTGGCTCGGCTGGAACCACCCCCACAAAACAAGCAGTCTGAATCGCTCTGGACTGAGAGTTTCACGGCAAGCACAGCTGGACCCAGGATGGTCCAACTCAGTGGCGGGAAGGGTGACAACCACTACCAAATTAGAACACAGAATTAACTCAGAACCGCATAGCTTCATAGAAACTGAACAACTGGCTCCTGAATGTTGACTGGATAAACAATGAAATGAAGGCAGAAATAAAGATGTTCTTTGAGACCAATCAGAATGAAGACACTACTTACCAGAATCTCTGGGACACCTTTAAAGCAGTGTCAAGATGGAAGTTTTTAGCAATAAATGCCCACATAAGAAGGAAGGAATGATCTAAAATCGACACCCTATCATCAAAATTGAAAGAGCTAGACGAGCAAGATCAAGAAAATGCAAACGCTAGTAGAAGACAAGAAATAACTAAGATCAGAGCAGAACTGAAGGAGATAGAGACACAAAAAACCCTTCAAAAATTCATAAATCCAGGAGCTGGTTTTTTGAAAAGATCAACAAAATAGACAGACTGCTGGCCAGATTAATAAAAAAACAAAAAGGGAGAAGAATCAAATAGATTCAATAAAAAATGACAAAGGAGATATCACCACATATTCTACAGAAATACAAACTACAATCAGAGATTACTACAAACAACTCTATGGACATAAACCAGTAAGCCTGGAAGAAATGGAAAGATTCCTAGACACTTGCATCCTCCCAAGCCTAAACCAGGAAGAAGTTGAAACCTTGAATAGACCAATAACAAGGGCTGAATTTGAGGCAGCAATTAATAACCTACCAACCAAAAAAAGTCGAGGTCCAGACAGGTTCACAGCCAAATTCTACCAGACATACAAAAGAGGAGCTGGTACCATTCCTTCTGAAACTATTCCAAACAATCCAAAAAGAGGGAATCTTTCCCAGATCATTTTATGAGACCAACATCATCCTGATACCAAAACCCGACAGAGACTCAACAAAAAAGGAAAACTTCAGGCCAATATCCATGATGAACATCGATGCAAAATCTTCAATAAAATACTGGCAATCCAATTGCAACAGCACATCAAAAAGCTTATCCATCATGATCAAGCAGCCTTCATTCCAGGGATGCAAGGATGGTTCAACATATGCAAGTCTATAAACGTAATCCACCACATAAACAGAACCAAAGTCAAAAACCACATGGTTATCTCAATAGATGCAGAGAAGGCCTTCGACAGACTGCAACAGCTTTTTATGCTAAAAACTCTCAATAAACTAAGTATCGAAGGAAAATATCTCAAAACAATAAAAGCTATTTACAACAAACCTACAGCCAATATCATATTGAATGGGCAAAAACTGGAAGCATTCCCTTCAAAATACAGCACTAGACAAGGATACCCTCTCTCACCACTCCTATTCATTATAGTATTGGAAGTTCTAGCCAAAGCAATTAGGCAACAACAACAACAAAAACTAAATACAGGGTATTCAGTTAGGAAAAGAGGAAGTCAAGTTGTCTCTATTTGCAGATGACATGATTGTATAATTTGAAGACCCTATCATCTCAGCCCAAAATCTCCTCAAACTGATATGCAACTTCAGCAAAGTCTCAGGATACAAAATCAATGTGCAGAAATAACAAGCATATCTATACACCAATAGCAGACTAACAGAGAGCCAAGTCATGAGCAAACTCCCATTCACAATTGCTACAAAGAGAATAAAATACCTAGGAATACAACTAACAAATGATGTAAAGGACCTCTTCAAGGAGAACTACAAACCACTGCTCAACAAAATAAGAGAGGACACAAACAGATGGAGAAACATTCCATGCTCATGGTTAGGAATAATCAATATTGTAAAAATGGCCATACTGCCCAAAGTAATTTACAGATTCAATGTTATCCCCATCAAAGTACCAATGATCTTCACAGAACTGGAAAAAACCACCTTAAATTTCATATGGAACCAAAAGAGAGCCTACATAGCCAAGACAATTCTAAGCAAAAAGAACAAAGCTGGAGGCATCATGCTACCTGAATTCAAACTATACTACAACTCTACAGCAATCAAAGCAGCATGGTACTGGTACCAAAACAGATAAATAGAGCAATGGAACAGAACAGAGCCCCTGGAGGCAATGCCACACATCTGCAGCCATCTGATCTTTGACAAACCTGATGAAAACAAGTAATGGGAAAAGGATTTTCTGTTTAATAAATGGTGTTGGGAAAACTGGTTAGCAGTGTGCAGAATGCAGAAACTGGACCCCTTCCTGATACCCTACACTAAAATTAACTCCAGATGGATTAAAAACTTAAACATAAAACCTAACACTATGAAAACCCTAGAAGAAAACCTAGGCAAAACCATTCAGGACATAGGCATAGGCATGGACTTCATGCACCAAAAGCATTGGCAGCAAAAGCCAAAATAGATAAATGTGACCTAATTAAACTCCAGAGCTTCTGTACAGCAAAAGAAACAATCATTAGACTTAACCAGCAGCCAACAGAATGGGAAAAAATTTTTGCAATCTACCCATCTAACAAAGGGCTAATATCCAGAATCTACAAAGAACTAAAACAAATTTACAAGAAAAAAGCAAACAAACTCATCCAAAAGTGGGTGAAGGATATGAACAGACACTTCTCAAAAGAAGACATATATGAGGCCAACAAACATACGAAAAAATGCTCATCATCAGTGATTATTAGAGAAATGCAAATGAAAAGCACATTGAGATACTACTTCATGCCAGTTAGAATGGCGATCATTAAAAAATCTGGAGCCAGCCGGGTGCAGTGGCTCACGCCTGTAATCCCAGCACTTTGGGAGGCCGAGGCAGGTGGATCACGAGGTCAAGAGATCGAGACCATCCTGGTCAACATGGTGAAACCCCGTCTCTACAAATAATACAAAAAATTAGCTGGGCATGGTGGCATGTGCCTGTAATCCCAGCTATTCAGGAGGCTGAGGCAGGAGAATTGCCTGAACCCAGGAGGCGGAGGTTGTGGTGAGCCGAGATCGCGCCATTGCACTCCAGCCTGGGTAACAAGAGCAAAACTCCGTCTCAAAAAAAAAAAAAAAAAAATCTGGAGCCAACAGATGCTGGAGAGGATGTCGAAAAATAGGATCACTTTTACACTGTTGGTGGGAGTGTAAATTAGTTCAACCATTGTGGAAGACAGTGTGGCAATTCCTCAAGGACCTAGAAATAGAACTTCCATTTGACCCAGCAATCCCATTACTGGGTATACACCCAAAGAACTATAAATCGTTCTACTATAAAGACACATACACATGTATGTTCATTGCGGCACTGTTTACAATAGCAAAGACCTGGAACCAACCCAAATGCCCATCGATGATAGACTAGACAAGGAAAATGTGGCATATATACATCATGGAATAGTATGCAGCCATAAAAAATGGTGAGTTTGTGTCCTTTGTAAGGACATGGATGAATCTGGAAACCATCATTCTCAGCAAACTGACACAAGAACAGAAAATCAAACACCATATGTTCTCACTCATAGGTGGGTGTTGAACAATGAGAACACATGGACACAGGGAGGGGAACATCACTCACTGGGGTCTGCTGCGGGGGCCCAAGGGAGGGACAGTGAGGGAGTGGGGAGTTTGGGGAGGGATAACATGGGAGAAATGCCTGATGTAGTTGACGAGGAGGGTGGAGGCAGCAAACCACATTGCCACGTGTGTACCTATGTAACAATCCTGCATGATCTGCACATCTACTCCATAACTTAAAGTACAATAAAATAAAAATAAACTAAAATAAAATCTACCTCATCCTCTCAATTCGTATTGTCTAGGAATCGAAAACCAGATGTTTAAAGATACAGTGGCCTGAAGTCAGCCTGTGAGTTTCTCCTGATAATCTTTGATTGGACATTCCTTTCTTTGCATTGTTTTCCTTATGCCTTTATTAAGAGAGAAATCTTTATATTGGCTTTCTCTGGAATATCTTCCCTTGAGGCCAGCTAGATGTAAGAATTTTTTTTCTGTTTGTAATCAATTTATCTGATAAGTTAGCAGGACTTCTGAAGAGGAGAAAATTACATGCATCCAGGAAATTATAAGACTATCAAGGAAAGGCATTTTTTATAGGCACAACTTTAAAGATTTTCCATGCAAAATTCAGAAAGGCCATTCCAAACAGAAGAACACTGGCAATTAGTATTGTGATTTTGGCAAGATTTCTGCTCACACCACTCCACACTTAAATTAAAATTGAATACCCAAAAAGAGTGCTTGAAATTCCTACAAAAATTTGTGGGGAAAAAAGCACCAATTTTAAATTATTCAAATCATTCTCACAAGCTAAATAAGTATTTAGTTATTTTAAAGCATATCACTTACCTGTTTTAATGCACATATTAATACCCTAACTTACTGATAGATTATAATTACTAACTGGCTCAATCAGTATTTGGTAATGTGCACTAATTTCAATGACAAGTTCCCAAATAATTCTTCATTAAATGTTTACTTATTATTTGTAGTTCCCAGTCTTGTTTCAAAATTATAATAAATATTATATTATCTAATAAAATGTTTAATATTAGTATTGTTAGAAAGCATCATTTCAAGATTAAGGCTTAGAAACAGAGTATTTTTACGTAGAAAAAAATCCACATTACAAAGGACTAATGAAGACTGTTTTTTTGTTTTTTTGTTTTTTTGTTTTTCTTTTTTTCAGTGGTTTGGCAGAGCCAGTGTGCTCCCTCCCTGTGACTCTAGCCAAAGATGAGGACTGTTTTTTGAACAACTTTATGTTTAAAAAATTTATATTAGATCTCGAAACATAATCAATTCAGTTGGTATGTTCCCTTCTCAGTAAATGTGAACTCCAGCATTAGAGTGAAGAAGTAGGAAAAAGCTGATAACACTGCTGTGGTTTGAATATATTCCCCAAAATCATGTGTTGGAAACACAGTCTTCACTGCAGCAGTTTTGGAAGGTAAGGTCTTTTGGGAGTGCTTTGGGAGCGTTTAGGTCATGAAGGTGCTGACCTCATACGTGGATTAATATAGCCATAAAAAGGGATTTCAGGAGTGGGTGTTCTCTCTCCTACTATTCTGCCACGTGAGGACAAAATGTTACTTCTCTTAGAGGATGCCGCAATAAGATACCATCTTGGAACCAGAGAATGAACCTGCCAGCCCCTTGATCATGGACTTCTCAGGCTTCAGAACTGCAAAAGCGAAATTTCTGTTGTTTATAAATTACCCAGTCTATAGTATTCTGTTACAGCAGCACAAAAAGTACTAAATGGAAAAAAAAGTACAAATAGGTCACTATTCCTAAGCATCTTTTTCTCCCTCTCCTCAGTGAAAGGCTTTAAAACAAATTATTATATCTAAGTAGATTGTAATCATAACAGCTGCTTCTGCCGCCACCATACAAATCACATAGGTGAAGATTCCTACTTCAAACAACAGAAGCCTTTTAAACTATGAATCTCAGAGCTGTTTTAGTAAAGGAGACATTTTTTTCAGAAGCAATGAGCATATTTGGGTTTAAATATTATCCTGGAAGCACTTTATTGTCACTAAGTACACATCTGAACATTGAAACTCAAATATGCTAACAGATGTTTCTAAACAAAAGCATTATAGAACCAGATTTCACTTGAGTTAGGAATATGTTTTCCACCATTTTAAAAATAATTTGTCTATTTTATAATAGTTTTAGATTTACAGAAAAATTGGGAAGATCATACAAAAGCATCCATATATCCCATACCTGGTTCCTTCAATTATTAATATCTGTTACCAGTTAATATGACACATTAGTTGCCAATAATGACACCTTATGATTAACTAAAGCTTAAATCTTATTATTTTTCACCGAATGTTCTTTTTCTGATCTATTTTCTCATCAAAAATATCACATTTCATCATTATGTCTCCTTTGGCTTTTCTTGGCTGTGACAGTTTCCTTATTTTTGATTACCTTGGAGTTTTGATTACCTTGGAGATTAGGTGTTTTATAGAACATACCTCAAGTTGTTTAATACTTAGATTGGGATTATGTGTTTGGGGAAGATGATCACGAAAGGAAAATCCAATTCTTATCATATTAGGGACATAATACTGTCAATATGATTTATCACTGTTGATGTTGACCTTGATCACCTGGCTGAGGTAGTGTTGACAAATTCATCCACAGTGAAATTTTTACCCGCTTTTCAGATTGTATTCTTTGGAAAGGAGAGACTGCACAGCCCATACTTGAGAAGTGGAGAGTTACGTTAGATCCTCTTGAGATTGAAGTATCTAAATAAATTATTTGGAATTCTTCTGCCTACGAGATTTTTCTTTTTCTCCCATTACTTATTCAAGCACTTTGAGTATGGACTCATGAATATTCATTTTATAATTTGAGGTATAATCTAATACTAATTTATTTCATTGCTCATATTGTTCCAGCTTTGGTCATTGGCAACTCTTTAAGTTGCTTTCTGTGTCCCTGTGATATTGGCATAGCCTGATAATTGTGGGGGCTTTTAGTGCTTCCTAACCTTCTGGCACTACGAAGTACTCAGGACCAGCTTGTATGTTTCTTCTGCCGTTGTAATATCAGCTAGTTCTCCCAGGACCTCTGTGGTTTCTTTTAATAGAGAATATTATTACAACCCAATATCCATGAATAACATGTGCTGACTTCCGCCAGGATGTCCTTTCTTATAGGCCCTTTCAGCTGACAGAACAAGGAAATATATGTACTAATGCATCCTTATATGAATATCTATGAATATTTCTATGTGTAACCAGCTATATCTATATAATCTAAAGATGAGCTTATGCTGATGTCTGCAACTTTAATCTCCAGCTGTAATTTATTATCTTGTGGATCATTCCAGCCCTCTGATGTTGTTTATTTTAACTTCTCACTCCAAAAGTGAGAAGCTTGAATCCCACTATCCAGCATTCATTTATTTAATTGTTTATGTACAAGCATAGTGGTATGAGAATTGTTCCACTGGGACAACTGCATCAACCAGGGCATAGTTCTTATGGACAGTTTCATTTATCTTTAGTCTTAAAGACTCTACTTATTTCCAACATTATTTAGGTCAACACTTTTTCCCCTACCCAATTAAGTAATTCACACATTTGTAACACAATTTGTTTTACCATATTCCAGACCCTGACTTTTCAGAGAAAGGGACCCATGTTGTGAGTCTTCTCTTAACTATGGTAGTTTGAGAAATTTCATTTTGTCATATTCCACATTCCACCCCAAAATTCTGCAACCTCCTAAATTATTTTCTAAATGTATTGTGCTGTAAAGTTCTATGTACTTAAACAAATTCATAGTGTTATGCATCCACTATTATGGTATTACAAAGAATAGTGTGACCACCCTAAAAATATCTCCTGTACTTCACCTATTGACCCTCTCCCATATCACCATGAGTTTTTTAAAAATCAAATTATTTTGACTCATAGCCTTCTAATGTGAAACCAATTTTATGTGTGAAAGGAATTTCTCAAACTACCATAGTTAAGAGAAGACCCCAACAACACGGGTTCCTTTTTCTGAATAGTTGGGGTCTGGATATGACAAGCACTAGGACACTGGACAACTATAATAGAAGGAAGAGCAGGAGGAAAACATGAGAGTATCAGCAGTAAATGTCAATCACATCATAATGTCTCAAATAAGCTGCAATGTGTAACTGCTTTAATTTGTTAAAAAAAAGTTTATTAATTTATGCAATAAATGTTAACTGAGCACATGCTATGGGCTAGACATCACCCCATATGACTTACCATAGATTGTTTTTTTCTTCATATATAAAGTAACAACATCCACATCATAGAAATGTTGGAGGGATTCTGTGAGTTGTGTCACGAAGAGTGCCTCGAACATCATCATTCTCCAGTGTATAATTCTCCAATCCTCACTATTTTAGAGTAGAAAAGAGAGAGAAAGAGAATTATTATCATTTTTGCTCTTGCCTTTTCTCCCTCTATTAAGTTTCATCATGGAATTGTCAAAGGGTGATGAGACAGCCTTGTGAGATGTGAGTCCCTCTCTAAGCAATCATTTAGGTCACTTGTTAAAAATAGGCTCCTGATCCCAACCCAGGAACTACTAAATCAGAATTTCCAGATGAGGGAGGGGGTTTGGAGGGCCTGGTGAACAAGGACAGAAGGTGATTGTTAACCATCACAGAAGTTAAGGAAACCTTGGCAGTGTCTTTCTAGAATGCACTCAGCGCTGAGAGCAGTTATGCCCATGACCTCACAAAAGGAAATGGTAAGAAAATGTGGCATTGTGGTGAAAATAGTAATATAATACTGATGGTGGTGGTGGTGGCAATTAATATTCATTGAGTACTCTATACCTGGCTCTGAGCTGGGCAGTTTAAAAGCATTATGTAACTATATCCTCACAATGTCTTTATGAGGTAGATGTTATTTCCCACCTCCCCCCCCTTTTTTTTTTTTACAGATAAATTAGCCTTAGACAAATTAATTAACTCATCCAAAGTCATCACTAGTGCATAGTGAACACTTGTTTTGTCTGACTTCAGAGTCATTTTTCTCAATGACAACACAAAAATAAAGACAGGCAAAATGTTAAAGACTTGGAAACCAGGCCAAGCTTTTGTCTTGTCCAAAAGCTCCACCAGCCTATAGAATTCAAGTATTTGAGAAAAGAATACTTTTAGATCAGTCATTTTACATGCCTCAGTTTCCCCATGTGAAAAACAGGAGTACCACATGCTCATCTAGTTCTAATATTCTGTGTTTCTCTTTCTTGACCACTCTCTTCCCATTCCGGTGTCACGAAAAGACAATATTGTCATTTCTGGTTTCACGAAAGACAATACTGCCATGGACCCAGGGGTCGGCAAGGTGATGGTTTTGGGATGACACCATTCCACTTCAGATCAATCATTAGATTATCATAAGGGGCATGCAACCTAGATCCTTGCATGTGCAGGTCACAGAAGGGTTCCTGCTCCTATGAGAATCTAATGCCAACACTGAAATTACAGGAGGTGGAGCTTAGGCGGTAGTGCAGTAATGCTCACTTGCCCTCTGCTCACCTCCTGCTGTGTGACCCATTTCCTAACAGGCCACGGACCAGTAGAGGTCTGTGGCCCCGAGGTTGGGGACCCTGGCTATAAAGGAATATCTGAAGCTGGGTAATTTAAAAAGAAAAGAAGTATTTGGCTCATGGTTGGGCAGACTGTGCAAGAATCATGGCACCAGCATATACTTCAGGTGTGGTCTGAGGAGGCTTCCAACCATGACAGAAGGGGAATAGGGAGCAGCGTGAGCAAGAGAGAGGTCAGGCTGCTTTTTAACAATCAAATCATAAGGTAATGAACAGAGCAAGAACTCACTCATTACTGCAAGGACGACACCAAGACATTCACGGGAGATCCACTTGCATGACCTAAACACGAGGCCGTATCTCCAACACTGAGGAACAATTTTCAACATAAAATTTGGAAGAGATAAATATCCAAACTATATCACCACCTCCTAAGACAAAATGCATCTCCCACATTGTCTCTTTATGGCTCAGATCTTCAGCCACTGCAACATCGTAGACAAGCCCTACTGCCTCTCTGAATTAGAAGTTCACATCTAGAAAATGATTTAAAACAGTGACAGGTTTTCAAGCTAAATCTTAGTACAAAAGGTTAACAATTTAAGAAACATAAGGCATTTGGAAAGCATTATCTAGAGGCTTTTTAGCTGGACTTGGGATGTTTTCATAATGAACTCTGTTTCTAAAACTTGACTGTGCTAACAGAAAATTTTAGTATAAGAGAGGTTACACCTATGAGCTATGGTTTAAAAAACCTAGACTTATCTCAAGGTCAGGAAGTTAATGGGAGAGCAAGCACTAGAACCCAGTATTTTTTTTTTCTCTTGTTCTGGAACCTGAGTTACCACTTGCTTTCCTTTCCCCCCACATTCTATAATAACCACGTTTAGCAAATAGTGCTTCAGAAAATCTGAGCATTACAGCAGTGCAAAATAGAGGGGATAACGGATTGAGAACTGACTGGAGACGGGAGTGAGTTGGGAGGTTGTTACTAAAGTCCCTGAGAGGAACTTAAGGTTTGATTAGTAAGAATGGCACACAGGAAAGCAAGGAAGGGTGACCGATGGAAAGGTCATAGGTGGGTTACCCAACTGGCCTACCCAGTAACCACATGGGACAGAATGCCAGTTCCAAGAGCTCCTGAAAAAGATAGGCAGTAGGCCTCAGTCTTGATGTTCAGCAATGATGCATCACTGGATTAGGTCTGTGTCTTCACTTCTCCCATAACCACTGAATAAATAAACACACCTTTAGCAGAAAGAAGATGAGATTTCAATTCAGCAAACTTGGATTTGAATTTAAGTTCACCCGTTTATGGCCACGTGAACTTATTGTGACATTTAACCCCTCTGAGACACAGTTTCCTATTTTACTGGGTTGTTGGGAGGAAGAGAAAGCCAGGGTGTCACTTATTGTAGACACTCAAAAGAAGGACTGTTAGATTATTTTATTGCAGGTGCTCCCTTGGAACAGGAAAAGTGGTAGAGAACTTGGAGGGCAATATCAAAAAGCTTGTCTATGGCACAATTCCATCTTGTCTCCTTTTACTCTTAAAACAGTTTTTCCCTTCTTGCTTGCACATTTGTATAGCATATTTGCCAAATATCCTCTTGATGAGAAATCAATTTTTTATACCTTAATTATGTCCATTTACAAATGAGAGAAGACTCACATAGACTTGTGGATAAGACTTAAAATTAAATAAAACATGATCTGTTTACTTCAAGGCTTTATTTACCATGATAACCAGTACTTCCTATTACACATTCAGCACACCTCTGAAACAAACTTGATAAAACAGCACCATATATTTTAACAGTTACATATTTGTAGAAAATTAAGCTTCTGAGCCACTGCTTGCCACTTTGAGAAGGAACAACACAAATCAGAAGTCATAAAAATACATAACATTCATTGAACTTTTGCTGTGTGCTCTGAATTTTGCTGAAGTCTTACATGATTATCTTACTTAATCACTAATAAAACCCTAATAAGTAAGAAATGTTAGTGGCTAGTAATATTATTATTGCTACTCTTTGTAGCCTGTTAGCTATTAACAATAGCTCACTTATTAGGGGTTTTTGTTTCCCTTAGCCTCTGGTTTTTCTAAGAATTGCTCTTTCATTCTTTAGATCTCCCTCTTCTCTTTGTCCCCCATTCCAAATAATATGGAGGGGCCAGGCCAAAACCTTTCCATCTGTATAGACTGAATTATGTCTTTTCAAAATGTATATGTTGAACTTCTAATCCCCAATACCTCAGAATGTGACTGTATTTGGAGACAGAACCTGAAAGAGATGATTAATATTAAATGAAGCCAGAAGGGCAGGCCCCTAACCTGATTGAACCACTGTTCTTATAAGAAATGGGAGAGAAACCCCAGAGATGCTGGCAAAGAGAGGAAGTAACATGTGAAGACACAGTGAGAAAGTTGCTGTTTACAAGCCAAGGAGCTCTCTGGAGAAACCAGCCTACAGATATCTTGAACTTGGACTTACAGCCTCCAGAAGTGTGAGGAAACAAATTCTGTTGTTTACGCTGCCCAGACTGTAACACTTTGTTATAGAAGCTCTAGGAAACTAGTAATACCATCTGAAAACATAATCTTTCAATGTTACTTTTATTTCTAAAAATTGTAAAGTGTAAGGATCTAGGTTACAAAATAATTTTAAATGAATTTATGTCATTTTTCCATTTTTCAGTTTCAAAATACTTTCTAATTTTCTTTCCTTTTTTCTTTTTAAATTTTAAATGTAGGGGTATATTGTGTCATGCTGAGGTTTGTGTTTCTATTGATCTTCTCACCTGAATAGTGAACATTGTACCCAATGGGAAGTTTCTCAGCCATTGCCCCATCCTCCCTCCCCTCATTTGGGCTCCCAGTGTCTACTGTTCCCATCTTTACTTCTGCTTGTACCCAGTGTTCAGCAGCCACATATAAGTGAAAACATGCAATATTTGCTTTTCTGTTTTAGCATTAATTCATTTAAGATAATGGCCTCCGGCTGCATCCATATTGTTGCAAAGGGCATGATTTCATTCTTTTTAAATTTCTCTTTTATTTTAGATTCAGTGGGTACATGCGCAGGCTTGTGACCTGAATATATTTGCATGATGCTAAGCTTTGAAGTATGAATGATCCTGTCACCCAGGTGCTGAGTATAATATCCAAGAGTTAGCTTTTCAGCCATTTCCCTCACTCTCCCTCCCCGTCTCATATTCCCCAGTTTCTATTGTTGCCATATTTGTGTCCTGAGTACCCAGTGTTCAGCTCCCACTTATAAGTGAGAACGTGCAGTATTTAGTTTTCTGTTATTGTGTTAATTTGCTTAGGATAATGGCAGCCAGTTGCATCCAAGTTGCTGCAAAGGACATTGTTTTATTCCTTTCTAAGGCAGTGCAGTATTTCATGCCTTAGACGTATCACATTTTATTGCACAGTACACCATTGATAGGCACCTAGGTTGACTCCATGTCTTTCTTATTGTGAACAGGGTTGTGATAAACATATGCATGTGGGTGTCTTTTTGGTAGAATGATTTATTTTCTGCTTTTAGGTATATACTCAGTAATAAGATTACTAGGTCAAATGGGAGTTCTATTTTTAGTTTCACCTCCTTGGTTAGATATATTCTTAGGTGTTTTATGTGTGTGGATATTGTAAATAGGATTGTGTTCTTGCTTTGGCTCTCAGCTTAAACGTTATTGGTCTATTGAAATGCTTCTGATTTTGGAACATTGATTTTGTAGTCAGAAACTTTGCTGAAGTCATTTACCAACTCTAGGAGACTTTTGGCAGACTCTTTAGCGTTTTCTAGGTATAGAATCATATCATCTTTGAAGAGAGATCATTTGACTTCCACTCTTCCTGTTCGCATGCCTTTTATTTCTTTCTCTTGATTGCTCTGACAAGTGCTTCCAGTACTATGTTGAACAGGAGTGATGAGAGTGAACATCCTTGCCTTGTTCTAGTTCTTAATGGGAACGATCCCAGCTTTTGCCCATTTAGTATAATGTTCGTTATGAGTTTGTCATAGATTATTTGGAGGTATTTTCCTCCAATGCCTGGTTTGCTGAGGATTTTTCTAATGAAGAGATTTTGGGTTTTATTATATGTTTTATCAGTGTCTATTGAGATGGTCATATGGTTTTGTTTTTAGTGCTATTTATCTAGTGAATTACATTTACTAATTTGTGTATGTTGAATCATCCTAGCATCTCAGGAAAAAAAAAAAAAAAAGGCTACTTGTTTGTGGCAGATTAACTTTTTGATATGCTGTCTGATTCAGTTTGCTAGAATTTTGGGGAGGGTTTTTGTGTCTATGTTCATTATGGATATTGGCCTATAGTTTCTTTTGCTGTTATTATTGTGTCTCTGGCAGGCTTTTGTGTCAGGATGATATTGGTTTCATAGATTGAGTTAGGGAAGAGTCCTCCTCCTCAAATTTTTGGAATCGTTTCAGTGGGATGGGTACTAGCTCTTCTGTGGATGTCTGCTGGAGTTCAATTGTGAAGGTATCTGATTCAGGACTTTTTCTGGTTGGTAGATATTTTATTACTTATTCAATTTTGGAACATATTATTAGTCTGTTTAGGGTTTCAACTTCTGATTCAACCTTGATAGACTGTATATTTTCAGGAATTTATTCGTTTCCTCTAGATTTTCTATTTTTTCCACGTAGAAGTGTTCATAATAGTTTTTAGGGATCTTTTCTATTTCTGTTGAATCAGTTGTAATGTCACCTTTCTCGTTTCTGACTGTGCTTATTTGGACTCTCTCTCTCTCTATTTTTTTTTCGAGACAGAGTCTTGCTCTGTCACTAGGTGCCAGGCTGGAGTGCAGTGGCACAATCTCAACTCACTGCAACCTCTGCTTCCCGGGTTCAAGCAATTCTCCTGCCTCAGCCTCCCAAGTAGCTGAGACTACTGGCATGCACCACCACACCCAGCTAATTTTTGTATTTTAGTAGAGATGGGGTTTCACCATGTTGGTCAGGATGGTCTTAATCTGTTGACCTCATGATCCACCTGATTTGGCCTCCCAAAGCCCTCTCTCTCTTAAATTTAGCTAGCAGTCTGTCACACTCATTTATCTCTAAATAACCAACTTTTAGTTACATGGATCCTTTGTGTGGTTTTTCTTTTTTCTCTTTTGTTCTCAGTTTTATTTTATTTATTTATTTATTCATTCATTCATTTATGTGAACTTTTATTTTAGGTTCAAGAGTAGATACGAAGGTTTATTATATACGTTAACTTGTGTCATATGAATTCATTGTACGTGAGTTTACCTATATAACAAACCTGCATATGTACTCCTAAACCTAAAATAATCTGGGTGATTATTTCATCACCCAGGTACTAAGCCTAGTACCCAATAGTTATTTTTTTCTCCTCTCTCTTCTCCCACTCTCCACCCTCAAGAAAGCCCCAGTGTCTGTTGTCCCTTCCTTTGTGTTCATGGGATCTCATTATTTAGCTCCCCCTTATAAGTGAGAAGATGCAGTATTTGGTTTTATGTTCCTGCATTAGTTTGCTCAGGTGGCCTCCAGCTCCAACCACATTCCTATAAAAAACATGACCTTGTTCTTTTATTGGCTGCATAGTATTCCATGGTGTATATGTACCATGTTTTCTCTATCCAATCTGTCATTGATGGGTGTTTAAGTTGATTTCCTATCTACTGTTGTAATAAACATTCAAGTCCATGTGTCTTTATGGTAGAATGATTAACATTTATCTGGGTATATACCCAGTAATGAGATGGCTGGGTCAAATGATAGTCCTGTTGTTAGCTTTTTGAGGAATTGCCACACAGCTTTCCGTAACAGTTGAACTAATTTACACTCTCACCAACAATGTATAAGCATTCCCTTTTTTCTGCAACCTGGCCAGCACTGGTTATTTTTTGACTTTCATAATAATTATTCTGACTGTCATGAGATGGTGTTTCATGTGGTTTTGATTTGCATTTCACTAATAATCAGTGATGTTGAACTTTTAAAAAATATGCTCGTTGGCTGCATGTATGTCTTCTTTTGAAAAGGGTGTGTTCATGTCCTTTGCCCACTTTTTAATGTGGTTTTTTATTTTTTCTTATAAATTTGTTTGAGTCTTTCACAGATGCTAGCTATCAGACCTTTCTCAGATGCATAGTTTGCAAATTTTTTTTCCGTTCTCTAGATTGTCTGTTTACTCTGTTGATAGTTTCTTTTGCTGTGCAGAAGCTTTTAAGTTTAATTAGATCCTATTTGTCAATTTTACTTTTGTTGAAATTGCTTTTGGCATCTCTGCCATAAAATATTTTCTCTTTTTCATGTACAAAATGGTATTTGCCTAGGTTGTCTTTCAGGGTTTATATAGTTTTTGGTTTCACAATCATCTAGAGTTGGTTTTTGTGTATGGTTATAAGTAAGGTGCCCATTTTCAGTCTTCTCTGTATGGCTAGCTAGTTATACCAACACCATTTATCGAATAGCAAGTTTTTTCCCCATTGTTTGTTTTTGTCAACTTTGTTGAAGATCAGATGACCGTAGATATGCGGCCTTATTTCTGGGCTCTCTTTTCTGTTCTGTTGGTTTACATGTCTGTTTTTGTACCCATTCCATGCTGTTTTGGTTAATAGAGCCTGGTAGAATAGTTTGAAGTCATCCAGGCCCAGTGGCTCACGCCTGCAATCCTAGCACTTTGGGAGGCTGAGGTGGGTGGATCTCCTGAGGTCAGGAGTTTGAGACCATCCTAACCAACATGGAGAAACTCCATCTCTACTAAAAATATAAAATTAGCTGGGCGTGGTGGCACATGCCTGTAATCCCAGCTACTCGGGAGACTGAGCCAGGAGAATCACTTTAACCCAGGAGGCAGAGGTTGCAGTGAGCCATTGTACTCCAGGCTGGGCAACAAGAGCAAAACTCCATCTGAAAAAAAAAAAGAGGGATAGTTTGAAGTCAGGTAACATGATGCCTCCAGCTTTGTTCTTTTTATTTAGATTTGCCTTGACTATTTTGATCTTTTTATGTTTCATATGAACTTTCAAACAGTTTTTTTTTCTAGTTCTGTGAAAAATGTAATTTGTAGTACAATAGGAATAGCATTGAATCTGTAAATTGCTTTCAGCAGTATGGCCATTTTAATGATACTGATTTTTCCTATCCAAGAGCATGGGATGTTCTTCTGTTTGTTTGTATCACCTTTGATTTCTTTGAGCAGTGTTTTATAATTCTCATTGTAGGCTGTATTCCTAGGTATTTTCTTCTTTTTGTTGCAATTGTAAATGGCTCTTGGCTTGGCTGTTGGTATCTTGGAATGCTAGTGATCTTAGTATGTTGCTTTTGTATACTAAAACTTTACTGTTCTTCTCCAATTTAAGATATGTCTTTTTTTCTGCTGGTTTTCACATTAGTTTGTTCTTCTTTCTAGGTACCCTAGGTGTGAAGATTGTTAATGTGAGATCTTTCTAACTTCTTAAGTTAGGTGATTAGTGTTATAAACATTCCTTTTAATACTGTTTTTGCTGCATCCTAGAGGGTTTGGTATGTTGTGTCTCTACTTTGATTTGTTTTAAAGTCTTTTTGGCCAAGTGTGGTGGCTAACATCTGTAATCTCAGCACTTTGGGAGGCCAAGGCAGGTGGATCATAAGGTCAGGAGTTTGAGAGCAGCCTGACCAATATGGTGAAAACCTGTCTCTACAAAAAATACAAAAAGTAGCTGGCATGGTGGTGCACATCTGTAATCCCAGCTGCTCAGGAAGCTGAGGCAAGAGAATCACCTGAACTTGGGAGGTAAAGGCTGCAGTGAGCCATGATTGAGCCACAGTACTCCAGCCTGGGCAACAGAGGGACTCCATTTCAAAACAGAACAAAACATAAAATAGTTTTTGATTTCTGCCTTAATTTCATTGTTTACTCAAAAGTAATTCAGGAGAAACTTGATTAGTTTCCAATCGTTTGGTTTTGAGAGTTTCTCTTGGTTTTGATTTCTGTGTTCATTCCACAGTGGTCCAAGAAGATGCTTGATATGATTTTGATTTTTAAATATTTATTGAAACTTGCTTTATGAACACACACATGGTCAATCTTAGATTATATTCTATGTGCAGACAAGAAGAAAGTATATTCTGTGGTTGTTGGGGGGAGTATTTTGTAGATGTCCATTAGGTTCAATTAGTCAAGTGTTGAATATAAATTCAGAATTTCTTTGTCTTTGTTGGTTTTTTGCCTTGATAATCTCTGTGATGATGTCAGTAGAGTGTTAAAGCCCCCAGTATTATTGTGTGACTAAATTTTTTCATAGGTTTAGAAGTATCACTACTAGAATTATTTGTTTTATGAATCTTGTTTTATAATAAGGCTGTTTGAAGATCGGTGCATATAAATTTAGGACAGTTAAATTTTCTTGTTGAACTGAACCCTGTGTCATTATATTATGCCTTTCTTTTGTGTGTGTGTGTGTGTGTGTGTGTGTGTGTGTGTGTGTGTGTATTTACTATTTTGGTTTAAACTCTGTTTTTGCTGATACAAGAATAGTGATCCCTGCATTTCTGCATTTTTTTTTGTTTGTTTGTTTGTTTTGGTTTTCCATGTGCATGATAAATCTTTCCCCATCCCTTTACTTTAAACCTATGGGTATAATTACATGTTAGATATATTTCTTGAAGAAAGTAGAAGATAGATTATGTTTTATTAAATGCTTTGTCACTGTATGTTTTTTAAGTGGAGTGTTTAGGTTGTTTACATTCAAGGTTAACATTATTACATGAGATTGTCTTCCTCCCAGAGTGTTGTTAGCTAGTTGCTTTGCAGTCTTGATTGTGTAGTTGGTATATCGTGTTCATGAGCTGTGTGCTTATGTGTGCTTTTGTGGTAGTAAGTAATGTTCTTTTGCTTTTGTGTCAAGAACTCCTCTAAGCATCACTTTTAGTTCTGGTCTGTTATTGATAAATTCCCTTAGCAATTGCTTGTCTGAGAAAGACTTTATTTTCCCTTTGTGTACACAGTTTAATTTGGTGGAATGTTAAATTCTTGGCTGTCATTTCTTTGGGAATGCTAAAAATGGGCCCTCAATTTCCTCATGTCCTCTGGCTTTTAAGATTTTTGCTGAGAAGTCTGCTCTTAGTTTGATGTGTTTCCTCTTATACATAATATGTCCCTTTTCTCTAGCTGTCTGTAAGGTTTGTGTTTGTGTGTGTGTGTTTGTGTGTGTGTTGACCTTCATAGTCTGATGACTCTGTGCCTTGAGGATTATCATTTTCTATAGTGTCTTTCATGAGTTCTCAGGATTTTTTATATCTCCATGTTGACTCCTCTAACAAGATTGGGGGAAATTTTTTGAATTATATCTTCAAATGTTTTCCAAGTTGTTTATTTTCTCCTACTCTTTGCAAGTCATAGATTTGATCACTTTACATAATCTCATATTTCTCAAAGGATTTGTTTCGAAATTTTAATTCTATTTTTCTTATTTTTTTAGAGGGTGAATTTGAATGACTGGTCTTCAAACGCTGAAATTCTTTATTCTATCTGGTCTTTTCTGTTGTTAATGTTTCCAACAGTATTTTGACATTCCTGTAGTGAATTTTTCAATTCCAAAAGTTCAGTTTTGTTCTTAATATACTTATGTGGTCTTTCAAATCCTAGATATTTATTTATTTATTTGTTTTCTTTGTGTTAGATTTCAACTTCTTTTGTATCTCATTGAATATTCTTGCCATCCGTATTCTGAATTATATATCTACTATTTCACACATTTCATTCAGCTTAGAATTTATTGCTTGGGAGCTAGTGAGAGCCTTTGGTGGTGATGAAACACTCTGATTTTTTGAATTTTTAAAGTTTTTCTGCTGGTTCCTTCTCATGGGAATGAGTTGATGCTTTTTTTTTTTTAATTTGCTATAGTTTGAATTGGGCTTTTTAATTTTCAAATTTTTTCCCCTCGAAGGTATGACTGTGGTGTATGTTATATATAATCAATTGGCTTCCTTTCTGGATGCTTTCAGAGTACATACCAGGACTGTATGAGTTTCTTGGTTGTAGATGGATTCCTACAGTGGCATTCTTAGATGTGGCTTGTTTTAGCAATGTATTTTTGTTTGATGGTATAATTTAGGCTGCAGTCCAGTCATCTTAAGAGTAGGAGCCAGTGGGAGACTCTTATTCTGCACGTGCTTACACTCAGTGGAGGTGGAGGCAATGGAGAAGCATGAAAGGTGCCCTCCTTCAGTGTCACTGGTCTTCAGCAGCAGTAGAGTTTCTAGAGAAGTTGAAGAAGTCCCTGTTTTAGCCCATGCTCCCTGAGCCCCAATGGGAGTTGCTGCCATGTCTGCAGCAATGCACTGACTGGGGAGGTGGGTGGGGTATGAGATATGACCCCCTCTTCAAGTCAATTCAAAAGCATTGATGTTGCCTCCTTTAGTGTCTGGCACTATACTCACATTTCCTTTGACTCAGGGCAATTTTGTTGGCTATACTTCTTCCTCCCATAGGGGCAATCCACACTGAGTGTCAGATTTCCAGGAAAATGGAGTCCATCTCCTTACCTCTCCTCAGAGCTACTGGGGCACCCTCAGTCAACTGACCGTGGGAGCAGATTTGGGCACCCAGTAATAACATTTGCAGACCAGTTTCAAGTTGCAAAGTTGTACGTGGCTGGAAGTCACACAGCTCAAGAGAAACTTTGGTTTCAGCAACTCTTCTTCTGCTCCAGTCCTGTGACAAAAGAGAGCCTAATCTAATCTGTACTGCTGGGGCACTCTCTACACTCACCACTCAAGTATGGCTGTGAGGGCCTTTCCCCCACTCCAGAGCAAACATTCCAATCTCTGGGCCAAGTCTAAATTAACTGCAGTGGCTGCTGCTGCTAGATCACCAATGACTGACTTTGTATGAACCTGGATTAAAAATGGTGTACTCTTTTTCCTGGTGTCTTTCTCTCTCTACATCTCTTAGCATGTCTCTAAGCTAATTCCTGGTTTTGGGAGAGACAGGATGCTCTCCCTTGGCCTGGGTTGCAAGGATCACTAGTAGAAAGGTGAGACATAGGGTTGGTGCGGGGGAGGTTGGCAGCGGGGGGGTGGGGGTGGGGGGGGATTGGTTGCTCCTCTTATTCCCCAGAGCCTTACTCACATTATTACCTGAATGCTGGCACAGGAGCTGCTTGGCCATGTTCTTCTTTCCAGGATCTGGGTTGTCCTTTACTGTTCCAGTGAATTCTCATTTTCCTTCCCGAATTAAACCTCACAGAATTGATTTTTATGTGCTATTTTGCTATTTCCAAATGGCTGAGGCAAGCTGAAAGCCTCTAATCTACCATCATGGAAAAAAATTTTTTAAGTATTTCTAATTTTCATGGTAACTTCTTTGACCACTGGGCTACTAAGAAGTATGCTACTTAATTTCAGAACATTTGGGCCTTATCAACATCTGTTAATTTTTGACTTTTTAATAATAGCCATCCTGACTTGTGTGAGATTGAATCTCATTGTGGATTTTATCTACATGTCTCTGATGATTAGTGATGTTAAACATTTTTTCATGTGTTTGTTGGTTATGTGTATATCTTCTTTTAAAAAGTGTCTGTTCATGTCCTTTGTTCACTTTTTAATGTAGTTTTCTTTTTTTTTTTTTTTTTTTTTTTTTTTTTTTTTTTTTTTTTTTTTTTTNTTTGCTTGTTGAACTTTTAAGTTCCTTATAGATTCTAAATATTAGACCTTTGTTGGATGTTTACTTTGCAAATATTTCCTCCCATTCTGTAGGTTGTCTCTTTACTCTGTTGATAGTTTCTTTTGTTGTCACCTTTGTCATTTCTGATTGTGCTTATTAGAATCTTCCTTTTTTTCTTTGTTAATCTAGCTAGAAGTCTATTGATGTTGTTTATCCTCTCAAATAATAAATTTTTGATTTGGTTCATCTTTTGTATGGATTTTGGGGTCTCAATTTTGTTCACTTCTGCTCTGATTTTAGTTACTTATTTTCTTCTGCTAGGTTGGGTTTCATTCATTCCTGTTTTTCTAGTTCTTTATGTGTGATGTTAGATGGTTAAATTGAGGTCTTTCTAACTTCCTGATATAGGTGTTTAGTGCTGTAAAGTTTCTTCTTAATGCTGTACTCCAGGATTTTCATATAGTATGTCTCTGTTGTCATTTATTTCAATTTTTTTTTAATTGAGGTATTTTTAACTTCCTGATATAGGTGTTTAGTGCTGTAAAGTTTCTTCTTAATGCTGATTTTGCTCCAACTCAAGGATTTTCATATAGTATGTCTCTGTTGTCATTTATTTCAATTTTTTTTTAAATTTATGCCTTAATTTTATTGTTTATCCAAAAGTCATTCAGGTGCAATTTGTTTAATTTCCATATAATTGTGTGGTTTTGAGAGATCTTCTTGGTATTGATTTCACTGTGGTCTGAGTGTATGCTTGATATAATTTATATACTTTTTAATTTGTTGACACTTGCTTCATGACAAAGTGTGTGGTCAATCTTAGAGTATGTTTCACGTACAGATGAGAAGAATGTATATTCTGCGATTGTTGAGTGGAATATTCTGTAGATATCTTGGGTCCAATGGCTAAGGATTGAATTTAAGTCTAGAATCTGTCTGTTTCTTTGCCTTTATGATCTGACTGTGCTGTCAGTGAAGTGCTAAAGTCTCCTGCTATTATTGTGTGACTAAGTCTTTTCATAGGTTTAGACTCTAGAAGTACTTGTTTTATGAATTTTGGTGCTCTAATGTTGGATGCGTATGTATTAAGTATAGTTAAGTCTTCTTGTTGCATTAAATCCTTTATCATTACATAATGCCCTATTTTTGAAAGATATTTTTATAGTAAAGCTTTTTATTCTTTCTGCAATGTAAGTTAATCTATTTTTTTTCTGTTTTCTGACTTCCATAGTTCTCATAGAAATGTCTCAATATCGTTTAGCTTTGTTTTATTTCTGTTTCTGCCTGCTTATTTTCCTTTGTTCTTGGTTTTCAACATTTGACTCTGTACCAAGGTGCAATTTATTTTTATCTTGCATGGGATTTGCTTCTTGCATGTGTAGGTTGATGTTTTTAACCATTGTGGATTTTTTGTCATGATCTTTCCTATATCTTTGTTTTTCTTCTTGTGTTTCTGGAACTCTGACATGAATGCTTGGACCTGTGTTCATGTCTCTTATGCTCTGTGCTTGCTTCTTTCATATACTTTTTCTCAAAGCTGCAGTGATATGTTTTCTATTGGCCTATTTTGAGTTTACTAATTCTATCTCCTGCTGCCTAATGTCTACTGTTTAACTTGTTCAATGAGTTAGTTTCAGATGTTTTTTTTTTTTTTTTTAAAGGCAAGGTTTTGTTATATAAAATTATGAATTTTACATGAAAATATTTTAAATACTACAGTTGTGACTTTTTTTTCATCTTAAAATGTCCATTTCTTTATAGATTGGAAATCTCTAAGGAAAAATTTTCTCCTTCATCTCTATTGTCCATCTGTGTTCCTTGACTCATTTATAGTAGTTATTTAAAGTTATTTTTCCACCTTCTTTAATGTCTTGCTTTATCCGTGTCTCTGCTTCTATTGATAACTTTTTCTCTTATCTGTTACATTTCTTTATCTGTTTCATGTTTCTAGTAATTTTTTTTTATTAAATACCACTTATTGTATATTAAAAAGTTGTATAGATTAAGGTTGATGTCATTTTCTCCCAAGGAATGTTTCCCTTTCCTCTGTCAGAAACAGGCTGAAAGACTGATCACTTCAATCCAAGTAAGCATTGAGCAGGGTCTGAACTGATTTTAGCCCTAGTTGAATTACATCTATCTCCACTTTAAATATCTCCAGTGCTCTTGTATGCTCACTCTAAGTAACTCTCATGAGTGAGATTTTCTGTCAAGTATCCCAAAACTGTACAAAATTGTATTACGGCCCAGTACCACAGACTCCCATATCACTTCAGTTTGCTTCAAATATTCTGGTGGAAAAACAAATGATCATCATTCAATAGGAAGTCTTCTAGGTTTCAGATTGCCATAGCAGGAGCCATGATCATAACATGTTCTACAGGTTTCCTTTTCTCCTAGAAATTCTCCCACCCTGGCATAACCAAACCAGACTAACAGCCTACCTTCAGACTTGGCAAGTGCCTTCAGGAAAAAATAAAAGGACATATACCTCAAGTTTCCTGGAAAGGGCTATTTTCTCTCAAGAATTTAATTCATCTATCTCTTTTGCTTCCATACCTTTCCAAATAAATTTCCAATTATTAATTTAGTTATATCTGGTTATTGCATAGAAGTCATGGCTTCTTTTTTTTTAATTTTTAATTTTTTATATATTTTTTATTGCATTTTAGGTTTTGGGGTACATGTGAAGAACATGCAAGATTGTTGCATAGGTACACACATGGCAGCGTGATTTGCTGCCTTCTTCCCCTTCACCTATATCTGGCATTTCTCCCCATGCTATCTCTCCCCACCTCCCCACCCCCCGTCCCTCCCCCATGTCCCCCCAACAGACCCCAGTGTGTAGTGCCCCCCTCCCTGTGTCCATGTGTTCTCATTGTTCAACACCCGAGAAGTCATGGCTTCTTATTACTTACTTTAATCTACTTGAAAAGAGAATTTTCATAATGAATTTGAAATGTGAAATTTCTTCATAACCTCCCTCTTCAACTCCTCATCTGGTCTTCCATCTTGAAAAATCACAAATTTATTTACCCATTTATTTAACCAACACATATTGAGTGTTTATTAAATACCAGGCCCTGTGCTAGGTTCAAGGAATACAAGCCTGTTCAACACATTATATGGCTGTTGCCATCATAGAGCTTACAACTGAGTGGGAGAGTAAAATGTCTTCTCGAAAAAAAAAAAAAAATCAGCACACAATTAAAAGAGTTAAATGCCATGAAAGAAAAGCATGAGGTAAAAGGGAGCAAGAGGCCACTGATTTAGATTTCAGGGTCAGGCAACTCCTCTCTGAAGTGACAATTTAATGAGATCTGAAAAATAAGGAGAAAATTATTTAATCAAAGATGGAGGTAAGATTATTTCAGGTAGAAGAAATATTGTATGCAATAACCTGAAGTAGAAAATAGATAGTTTTTATCAAAGATTTGAAAGCATGCAAGCTTGTGTGAGAAGGAGCATGCTGGCAGATGAGGTTAACAAGAGGTTCAGGGCCAAATCATATAAAGCCTTATAATGGCGTTATGGTTTATTTATTTTACGTTGGATTGTTCTGAGCAAGGAAGTGCCAATTTGCTTTGTAAAAAAATTGGCTGAAAGAGAGGAAAAGTTAACACAGGGAGATGTATTAGGAGCCTACTGAATGTGTCGAGGTGAAAAAATGGCAATGGCTTGCATTAAGATGGTGTCAGTGGGGGCGAATGTCTGGTCAGATTTAAAATATATTTTAAAGGTGTAATCAATAGGACTTCATGATGGAACAAATAGAGAAATGATAGAAAAGGAGATATCAAAGTTGCAACTTAAAAAAGTACAAAAGTTTCCATCTTTCCATCCCTTGATGGCACATTTCTTTTTAGTGCTGAAACGTCCGTTGTCTGGATATACTGCAGTTACCTTCTGATGGACATCACAGTTGTTTTCAAATTTCAGCAGTTATGAATGTAGCTGCCATAAGCATTCATGTACAATGTTTTCTGTGTACATACATTTCCACTCCTTTGGGAGTAAATACCAAGGAAACTTTGGGAAAATACCAAGGAAACCTACTGCTGGATCATATAATGAACATGTTCAGTTTAGATGTGGAGGTACCATAAAGGCATATTACTAATTGAAAGAAGCCGATCTGAGAGGCTACATGCTATATGATTCCAGTTATAAGACTCTAGAAAAGGCAAATCTATGCAAATCTATGGAGATAGTAAAATAATCATTGGTTGCCAGGGGTTTGGGACAGGGAGGGATGAATAGGTGAGCACAGCAGATTTTTACAGCAATAAAACTATTTTCTATAATTTTATAATGGTAGATACATGTTATTGTACATTTATCCAAATCCATAGAATGTACAACAGTAAGAGTGAACTCTAGTATAAACTATGGACTCTTGGTGATTATCATGTGTCATTGTAGGTTCATTAATTGTAACAAATGTGCCACTCTGGTGGGGAATGCTGATAATGAAGAAGACATTGCACGTGTAGGGGCAGAGGGTAAATGGGAAATCTTTGTACCACTTGTTCAGTTTTGTTGTGAACCTAAAACTGATCTAAAATGAATTCTATTAATAATATACGTAACACATGTGTATATACCATATATGTGTGTGTGTGTGATGTTTTTGTATATATAATATATATAGGATCATGTTTTGTTTACATGGATTTTATAAAATTTTCCACATGCATTATCTGATTTGATTCTCTCAATAACACAGTGAAATCTACATTATTATTCCTTTTACAGGTAAGGAAAAGGAAGCTCAACGGAGTCAAAAGTACTATCTGTGGTTAATCTAGTAATTAATTCACAGCCAAATTCTCTAATACTGGTCCAGGTCTCTTTTTCTCTGTATAGTTTTATTTGCTTAGAGTGTGTTTCAGAAACACAAGAGAGAGTTCTTATAGCAATTGTCAGAGAGTTGATGTTTCTGCCATATCCTCAGTTACTACCAAAGTCTCAGCCAAGCTCATCATCAATTAATTCAAAGCCAATAATCTAGAATGTATAATAAACATAGCAATATTTTATGAATTTTATTGAAACCTTCACAATATTTCAGATGTTTAACATGCATTATCTCATTTAATTGTCATGATAATTATTTGGAATAGAGACTAATATTATAACCTACTTATAAAATAAGGAACCTGAGGTACAGAAAAATTAATGTCCTACAATGACAGAACTAGTAATTGAAAAAACCAAAATATCCAAAGTCTACACCATGCAGTCTATAAGTTCCATAGGAAAAATTTTAATGTAAAATCAAGAACAAGATTATGTGATTGTAAGAAAACTTAACTCAAGATGCCAGTTAGAATGGCAATCATTAAAATATCTGGAGACAACAGATGCTGGAGAGGATGTGGATAAATAGGAACACTTTTACACTCTTGGTGGGAGTGTAAATTAGTTCAGCCATTGTGGAAGACAGCGTGGCAATTCTTCAAGGATCTAGAAGTAGAAATTGCATTTGACCGAGCAATCCCATTACTGCGTATATACCCAAAGGATTATAAATCATTCTGTTATAAAGACACATGCACGCTTATGTTCATTGCAGCACTGTTTACAATAGCAAAGACCTGGAACCAACCCAAATGCCCATAGATGATAGACTAGACAAGGAAAATGTGGCACATACACATCATGGTATGCTATGCAGCCATAAAAAACAATGAGTTTATGTCCTTTGTAGGGACATTGATGAATCTGGAAACCATCCTTCTCAGCAAACTGATACAAGAACAGAAAAATAAACACTGCATGTTCTCACTCATAGGCGGGTGTTGAACAATGAGAACGCAAGGACACAGGGAGAGGAGCATCACACAATGGGGTCTGTTGCGAGGGGCAGTAGGGGAGGGACATTGGGGGGTAGGGAGGTTGGGGAGGGATAACATGGGGAGAAATGCCAGATATAGTTGATGGGGGGATCGAGGCAGCAAACCACATTGCCATGTATGTACCTATGCAACAATCCTGCATGTTTTGCACATGTACCCCAGAACCTAAAGTGCAATTAGATATATATATATATAAAACATAACTCAGACTTAAAGCATTGAGATGTTACTCCTGTCTTTGTCACTGATAAACTCTGTAGCCTTTCATGCATTTCTCACATCTCAACCCTTTCCTCACTCCTGGCCTCCGTTTCTTCTCCTGTAAAATGGAAGGGTTTTATTATTTCTTGGGCTCCTTCTGATTCTGATATTTTGGAGGTTTATCTGCCTCTAGGTAATCATATTTTTGAGAGTTGGTTAATATAGGTTGTGTTACTGCTAGCCAATCCCCTCACTATTAACCATCACCCATTTGTCTCTTTCTACCTGAAAACCTCCTTTCACCCTAGAGTCCCAGAGTTTGCTAGATAATTTCAGCTGGTTTAGAGAGTGCTCAAGAAACATCAACTCAGCTCTGTTGATAGCTTGGCAATTAACTCATCCTGCAGCTCACTCCCTGTGTTCAAGTGCTAAATTGCAGAGGGTGTTTATCATGTGTCAGGCTGACAGACTCCTGCTGTCGGCTTTGATTTGCTAAATACCTGCAAAAGACTTGGTGTCTCAAACACCTGGTCTGCAGAACCCGCTGTACCATAAAGCTATAGGCAGCCTCTCAGGAGATCCTTGCATGCCTTTCTTCAGCTGCTCCCTATCCTCTCCTTTTAAAAGAGAAATAAAGAGAAATGTATAGCACCTTGAATGAACAAAGATACACCTTAGACTGGACTGAAACTGATTAAAAAAAAAAAAAAAAAAGGGAAACCTCCATTGGATGATGCTATCATGATAAGCCAATAAGCAATTCTGGAATTTTTTTTTTTTAAACTGAGTCTTGCTCTGTCCTCCAGGCTGGAGTGCAGTGGCACAATCTCGGCTCGCTGCAACCTCTGCCTCCCAGATTCAGGCAAATCTCCTGCCTCAGCCTCCCGAGCAGCTGGGATTACAGGTGCATGCCACCACATCCAGCTAATTTTTGTATTTTTACTAGAGATGGGGTTTCACCATGTTGGTTAGGCTGGTCTCGAACTCCTGACCTCGTGATCTGCCTGCCTTGGCCTCCCAAAGTATTGATTTACAGGCGTGAGTCACTGCACCCAACTGCAGTTCTGGAATTCTTTTTTTTTCCCTCATTTATTTTATTGCATTTTAGGTTTTGGGGTACATGTGAAGAACATGTGAAATTGTTGCATAGGTACACATGTGGCAGTGTGATTTGCTGCCTTCCTCCCCATCACCTACATCTGGCGTTTCTCCCCTTGCTATCTCTCCCCAGCTCCCCACCCCCCACTGTCCCTCCCCATTTCCCCCCAGCTGACCCCAGTGTGTAGTGCTCCCCTCCCTGTGTCCACGTGTTCTCATTGTTCAACACCCGCCTATGAGTGAGAACATGCGGTGTTTGATCTGCTCTTCTGTCAGTTTGCTGAGAATGATGGTTTCCAGGTTCATCCATGTCACTACAAAGGACCCAAACTCATCGTTTTTGATGGCTGCATAATATTCCATGGTGTATATGTGCCACATTTTCCCTATCCAGTCCATTTGACCCAGCAATCCCATTACTGGGTATATATCCAAAGGATTACAGATCGTTCTACTATAAGGACACGTGCACACGAATGTTCATTGCAGCACTGTTTACAATAGCAATGACCTGGAATTCTTATTACTGTGTGTCAGAATCTACACCAGTATATCACCTGCAGAAACTTCTTTAATCTTTACAATGCCCACAGGGGTTTAAGTGACTTGTCCCTATTCACCCACAGGTGGTAAGGTCGTATGACAGAATCAGATTTTCCTTGTTCACATCTCAGCTCAGCCTAAGGTAAGTTTGTCCAACCCCCGCCCCTCAGGCCACATGTGGCCCAGGACACCGTTGAATGTGGATCAACACAAATTCTTAAACTTTCTTAAAACTTTCATAAACTTGCTTAAAACACAAATTTGTACACTTTCTTAAAACATTATGAGATTTTTATGTGATTTTTTTTTAGCTCATCAGCTGTTGCTGTCATTAGTGTTAGTGCATTTTATGTAGCCCAAGACGATTCTTTTTTTTTCCAGGAAAGCCAAAAGACTGGACACTCCTGCTAAGGGTTTGCCATCTGGTTTCCCAATCTTCCCCTGCTGCCCTGTTCTCCACACCCCAGGCACTGCTACGCTTAGTAATGAGTTAGCAAGCAAAACACTTTATGCTGTGTTTTTCTTGTCAGTTATATAATCTCACTGCTCAATACAAGCCCAATTGTCCTTAGTTACGTTTTGAAGACCCAGTATTGTCAATAACTTCTCAACTCCTAGGTTAGACAAGAGAAAGAAGTTAGGTTTCATGTATGGCTAATCATACTATAATTTTGAGTCTAGTGTTGCCTCTATTCATATATAATGCTGCCTCTGATTGGGTGCCATCCCAGTCTTCTGATTTGGAAGTTGCAAGTCAATGGTCAGTTGGCTCAGTTGGACAGTATTGTATTTAACAACAACAACAAAAAAAAGTAGAGATGCTGAAAACCAGGTACTATTGCTAATATTTATCTTTTGGAGTCAAACATATCTGAATGAGAATTTTGTTTTTTGCATATGTAAACTATCCCATTTTGGGCAATTTACTTAACTTCTCTGAGCCTCAGTGTCCTCATCTATAAAATGAAGGTAATAGTACTTACTCAAAAGCTTGTATGAGGATTAAAATGTAAACTTTAAAGAGATGAGGAACCATGATATTGTGAAAACCCATGTGCATTTCAGCCTAGCCTTTGGGGCATCAGGACGTTGTGTAAGTCATCCAGTGTCTGTTTTGAGTCCATATTCTTTGCCTGTAAGTGGGAATAATAATTCTGCGTTAGCATTGTGTTAAGAAGTAATTCAGATAATCTAAGTCAAATACCTAGAACAGTAGTTGGCACAGAATATTTGCTCAGCTAGTGTACTCTCCTCTGGTTAAATGCATTCACATTTAATTACTTATTTCTTATATTAACATATAAACTAGATGGCTCTGCCAAATCAGTAAGCAGGGGAATATTAATTGGGTTGATAAACATGAACATACGAGGAAATTTGGTAGATGTGATATCTTTGTGAACCAATTAGCTTTTTGGGTTTATTTTGTGGGATTTTTGTTTGTTTTGTTGTTTGTTTGTTTTTTTTTTTTTTCTGAGATGGAGTCTTGCTCTGCTACCCAAGCTGGAGTGCAGTGGCCTGATCTTGGCTTACTACAACCTCCACCTCCCAGGTTCAAGCAATTCACCTGCCTCAGCCTCCCAAGTTGCTGGGATTACAGGTGCTCACCACGATGCCTGGCTATTTTTTGTATTTTTAGTAGAGACAGGATTTCACCATGTTAGCCAGGCTGGTCTCGAACTCCTGACCTCAGGTGATCTGCCTGCCTCAGCCTCCCAAAGTGCTGGGATTGCAGGCATGAGCCACTGTGCCTGGCCCCAATTAGTTTCTTCCAACTTTTATAAGCACACGTTATGGACTCTAACAACAAAAGCACATAGGTCTGTCTTTGTCTATTTGTGCTGCTATAACAAACTACCATAGTCAAGGTGGTTTGTAAACAACATAAATGTATTTCTCCCAGCTCTGGAGCCTAAGAAGTATAAGATCAAAGTGTCTGCAGATTTGGTGTTTGGTGAGGTTCTGCCTCTTGGTTTGTAGATGGTGCCTTCTTGCTGTGAGCTCACATGACAGAAGGGGCAAGGGACTTTTCTAACATCTCTTTTATAGGGGCACTGTAATGGTTAATTTTAGGTGTCGACTTGACTAGATTAAGAAATACCTGTTGAACAGGTAAAGTATGACTTCTTAGTGTGTCTGTGACAGTGTTTCCAGAGGAGGTTGGCAGGTGAGTCTGTGGACTGAGAGGGGAAAATCCATCCTCAGAATGGGCAGGCACTATGCAATCAGCTGGAGGCCCATATGGAATGAAAAAGGAGAGCAAAGGATTTCTTCTCTCTTTTTCTTACTGCTGAGACTCTCCTTGTCCTGCCTTTGACTATCAGTACTTCAAGCCAAGTAACCTGGGCACTCCAGGACTTATACCAGCAGGGCTCCTGCCTCCCAAAGTGTCAGACAATTGGCCTAGGACTGAGAATTACGCCGTCAGCTTCCCTGGTCTGAGGCTTTAAAACTTGGACCAAGCCATGCCACCAGTATCCCAGGGTTTCCAGCTTGGAGATGGTTTGTCATGGGACGTCTCAGTCCCATATGTAAGCCAGTTTCCCTAATAAATAACTTCTCATCTATATCTAAGTATCCATATCTATATATACCTTGTTATCCTAAATAACAGAGAGGAAGATTCTCTAGAATAAAGTGATAATTTCAGGGATGGGCATTGCAATGGAAATCCTTGCACCATAGTAAACCTTGTGTGTATTCAGGGAGGAAAAAAAAGACAAGTATTTTTTAAAGGAAAAATGAATAGTATTACATAATTATTCTGTGATAATTATCCTTGGGTACAGGGATCAATAACGAGAATGGTGCCAATCTAAGATTGGGCAGGCAGTTGCTAGGAAGGTATCCTCACAAAATATTTTTTTAATAAAAGGTTGCAGCAGACTTTGTGCAAGGTTGCATTCTTTGCAGAGTTGCTTGTGATTGTCTTTGTTATGAGGCATTTGTGCATGAGAACTCTCCATAGCCTTTTCTGGGTCTGTCATTTGTTTTTTCAAAAATACGTGACTATATTTTCATTCTGATAACTTTCCCAATGTATATCCTATTGGTTCTCCCTGAAGTGCCCTGCCTAATACAAATTTTGGTACCAAGAGTGGTTCTAGAGGAACAGAATTTTAAGGATGAGTTTCCTTAATTGGTTTTGCAGTTTGGGGAATTAACTGTTTAATCAGATTAGACCTAAAATGTCTAAGGAGTCTGTCTGTAACAATAGAAAGGGCCCTAATAAATAGTCCATGGCGTGAACTGCTTAGAGAAATACAAACAACATCTGCATTTGATAATCCAAATCAACCATTTATAAGAGGCAAAAAAACTTGATGGCGCTGCGTATGGTACTTTAGAACATTTTTGGAAAGCAGACTATAATGACCATCAGTTAGTTGCTTCTAATGTTGCTGGACAAGGATCAGTAACCAGGATGGTGCCAATCTAAGATTGAACAGACAGTTGCTGAGCAGATATCCTCACAGAAGGATTTTTCTTTTTTATGTAAGGTTGCAGCAGACTTTATTTCATCCTGATGAAAGAAAGGGATGAGGTCGGGGATGCAAATTTTTACGTCCCACTCCAATAGTACCCTAAGAGCTTCTAAGTGTGCCCTGAGCCAGAATCTTCTGTTCTTTAGTCACAGGGCTGGAATTGTTAAATCAAACACATGCACTCATCATGTGATTGGCTGAATTACAATGAAAATTATACTCTTAGCCTCACAGGGTGTCTGCTAAGGGCATTGGCTGGGAAAGAATGGGATTCTCTAAATTGGGATGGGGAAGTACGAGCAAATGCTCATGAAGCTGGGGATATTGAGCTTCTGAGTTCTGACGAGCCTTGTTTGCCAGCAGAAGTGGCTTCCCTACACCCACCCCAGTGTCAGAGGCATCACCACCCATAACATATAGGCCTTTCCATCTCTGTTTCAGGGATTCACTCTTCATTACCTGAGGAAACAATGATAGCCTCCCCTGAGACAGTTGCCAGGCAAGACACTGCCTATTCCCCTCAGGACTCACCTCTACCACCACTTTTTGCTTCTTGACCTCTAATTAGATACAAGTCCCAGCAGACCCCTAAAGGTGAGTAATGGTAGAAGGAATATAAAGTTGAGTCTGGCTGAATTTATTGGTATGTGTCCACTAAGCAGAGATTTTGCACTTAATGTTGCAGTTCAGGGAGTTAAGAAAGGTGATAACAGTTTGATTGTCTAAAAATGGGTCCAAAGATGGCCCACATAGCTGAGCATGGTGGCACATTCCTGTAGTCCCAGCTACTTGAGAGGCTGAGGTGGGAGGATCACTTGAGCCTGGGAGGGTGAGACTGCAGTAAGCCATAATTGCACCACTGCACTACAGCCTGGGTGACAAAGTGAGACACCGTTTCAAATAATGTTGTTTTTTTTTAAATAAAGAAGATGACCCACCATGAGCAAGCTGGAGATTCTAGATCTCCCTTGGTTTATAATAAAGGATGAGATTTCAAAGACTTAGGGAGATTGGAATGCTGGAGTGTATTTGTCACTTAAACCTACTCACCCACACTGGAAGAATCCAGAAGACACACCTTTCATGAACACATTGAGAAATAGATTGGTTGGGGGAGACCCAGCATCCCTGAAGAGCTCTGTGATTACTCTTATCTTTAGTCTGGACCTTACAGTGGGAACCTCAATCACTCAATTAAAAAGCTTAAATGTCATGGAAATAACTGTATTCTGAGATGGCAAGGGCCAAGTGTTGGCATTTAATCATCAAAGGCTGGGTAAGCACAGTTGCCATAATCAATAATAGAGACAAAGCAACAATTAGAGTAGACTGACTCATGGAGTTCTATGGTGTTGGCTAGTTAACCATGATGTTCCAGAAGTGAGCTAGATAAGAAACCTCCTAAGAACTCATGTGATCTCTATAAGCAGAAAGTTTTCAAGTAGAAGTCTAATTTGAATTAGAAAAACAGAGAACCATGGCCCCTCAATCAGTTTCCAGTTTCCCAGTCTTAAGCCAGTTTACAGAAGCAGATCCCCTTTAATGAAAGGAAGGCTGGGTCCCCTCCAGGAAGAACCCTGGTACGTTACCAACAATTTATACTCTTAATCTTTTTGCCATGTTTCCCCAAAGAAACTTATAGTCTTTTACCAGAGTAACTATGCATTGAGGCAAGAGAAATAATCAGAACTCTTGGGAACTCATGGACACTGGCTCTGAACTGACATTGATTCCAAGAAACCCAAAATATTACTGTCACCCTCTAGTTAGAGTAGGGGATCATGTAGCCCAGATAATCAGTTGAGTTTTTGCTCAGGTCCAACTTTCAGTGAGTCCAGTGGATCCCTAAACCCTTTCTGTGGTCATTTCCCAGTTCCAGATGCATAATTGGATCAGACATTCTCAACAGCTGGCAGAATCCCCACAGTGGTTCCCTGACCCATGAAGTGAGGGCTGTGATGGTGAAAAAAGGCAAATGGAAGCCATTAGAGCTGCCTCTACCTAGAAACATAGTAAATCAACTAACTCATCCCCAGAGATATTTCAGAGATTAGTGCCACCATCAAGGACTTGAAAAATGTAGAGGTAGTGATTTTCACCATATCCCCATTCAACTCTCCTGTTTGGCCTGTGCAGAAGACAGATGGAGCCTCAATAATGACAGTGTATTATTGTAAGCTTAACCAAGTGATGACTCCAAGTGCAGCTGTTGTACCAGATGTGATTTTATTGCTTAAGCAAATTCACACATCTCCTGGTACCAGTTGTTGTGGTACATTCCTTTTCCTTCATACCTGTCCTTAAGTTCCACCAAAAGCAGTTTGCTTTCAGCGGGCAAGGCCAGCAGTACACCTTTACTGTCTACTTCAGTAGTGTATCAAACTCCCCAGCTCTAATCCACAATTTATCTTACAGGGATCTTAATTGTCTTCTTCTTCCACAAGATATCACAGTAATCCATTACACTGGTAGTAATTGAAACTAGTAGAAACCACTCTGAACTTATTATTAAAATGTTTGCATGTCAGAGGGTGGGAAATAAATTCAGCTAAAATTTAGGAGCTTTCTACACCAGTGAAATTTCCAGGGGTCCAATGGTGTGGGACATGTGAATCAGATATCCTTTCTAAAGTAAAAGATATGTTTCTGCATCTGCCTCTTCTACAACCAAGAAATAAGCACAATCTCTGGTGGGCCTATTTGGAATTTGGAGGCAACACATTCCTCATTTGGGCACGTTACGCTGATCCATCTACTGAGTGACTTGAAAGGCAGCTAGTTTTGAGTGGACTCAGACCAGGAGAAGGCTCTGTAACTGTTCCAGGCTGCTCTGCCACTTGGACCACAGGATCCAACAGATCCAATGGCACTTAGGCTGACAGTGACAGATAGGAATACTGTTTGAAGGCTTCTGCATGCTCCTATAGGTAAATTGCAGGAGAGGCTCCTGTGAATTGGAGGCAAGGTCTGCCACCATCTGCAGTTAATTATTCTCCTTTTGAGATAGCTTTTGGCCTGCTACCGGACCTCAGCAGAAATTGAATGCTTGCCCATGGGCCATACAGTTACCAAGCAATCTGAGCTGCCTATCTTTTTTGGGGGGGTAGGGGATACCGAGTCTCACATCTCACTCTGTCACCCAGGCTGCTGTGCAGTGGAGCAATCTCAGCTCACTACAACTTCCACCTCTGGGGCTCAAGTGATTCTCATGCCTCAGCCTCCTGAGCAGCTGGGACTATTGGTATACGCCACCACACCCAGCTAATTTTTTATGTTTTAGTAGAGATGGGGTTTCATCATGTTGCCCAGGGTAGTCTTGAACTGTGAGCCGCCTATCATTAAACTTAGGGTTGTCTGACCCACTTGGGTATGCGTTGCAACACTATGTCATCAAATGGAAGTGGTATATATGTGATCAGCCATAAGCAGACCCTGAAGGCACAAATAAACTACATGAATAAATGGCATAAGTGTCCATGGTTTCTACTTCTGCCACCCTATCTTCTCTCTCCCAGCTTGCATGAGTTGATAGAGGCAGAGAAAACTAGGGCCTGGCTTACAGATGGTTCTTCATGATATTTAGTCACCACCCAAAAATGGACAGTTGCAGAACTATACCCCCTTTCTGGGACATCCCTGAAGGATGGTGGTGAAGGATAATCTTCTCAATGCATAGAGACTTTGAGCACTGTACCCAGTTGTGCTTGGAGGGAGAAATGGGCAGATGTGCAATTATGTGTTAATTCATAAGCTGTATTCAATGATTTGGTCAGGTGATCGGGGACTTGAAAGGCATATGATTGGAAAATTTCTGACAAAGAAATATGAGGAAGAAATGTCTGATTAGAACTCTCTAAGTGGGAAAAAATATGTGAAAATATCTATGTTCCATGTGAATGCTCACCAAAGGGTGACCTCATCAGAAGAGGACTTTAACAATCAAGTGGAAAGAATGACCCGTTATCTGGATATCAGTCAGCCTCTCTCCCCAGACACCTTATCATTGTCCAATGTCCTCATGAACAAAGTGGCCATGGTGGCAAGAGTGAAGGTTCACCATGGGCTCAGCAATGTGAACCTCAACTCGCCAAGGCTGACCTGGCTGTGGCCACTGCTGGGTGCTTAATCTACCAGCAGCAGAGACCAACACTGAGGCCCTGATATGGCACTATTCTCTAGGGTACTTAGTGGCAGGTTGATTATAATTAAACCACTTCCATCGTGGAAGAGGCAGTGTTTTTTTTTTTTTTTTTTTTTGGAACATACAGTTACATGAATATAGATTTGCCTTGCATGCACAAAATGCTCTGACAAAACCACCATCCATGGAGTTACAGAATGCCCTATCTACCATCATGTTATTCCATGCAGCAGTGCTTTTAACCAAGGAACTGACTTCACAACCAAAGAAGTGCAGGAGCATTCTCATGCTCATGAAATTTGCTGATCTTACTGAATTCCCCATCATCCTGAATCAACTGGCTTGATATAATGGAATCACCTTTCAGTCACAGTTACAGAGCCAGTTAGGTGACAGTACTTTGTAGGGCTTGAACAAAGTCCTCCAGAAGGCTGTATATGCTCTGAATTAGTGTCTGTATATAGTATTGTTCCACTTGTAGCCAGAATTCATGGGTCCAGGAATCAAGGGGTGGAAATAGGAGTGTCACCAGTTACCATCACCCCTAGTGGCCCACTAGCAAAATTTTTGCGTCTTGTTCCTCTAACTTAATGGTCTGCTAGCCTGGAGGTCTTAGTTATGAGAGAGGAATGCTCCCATCAGGAAACACAACAATGATTACATTGAACTGGAAGTTAAGAATGCCATCCAGTCACTTTGGTCTCCTTGTGTCTCTGAGTTAGCAGGCTAAGACCGGTGTTACAGGGTGGGCCAGGGTGATTGATTCAGACCACCATGGGGAAATTGGACTACTACTCCACAGAGGAGGTAAGGAAAAGTATATCTCCTGGAATACAAGTGACCCCTTAGAGTGCCGCTTAGTATTACCATGCCCTGTGATCAGGTCAATGGAAAATATAACAACCCAATCCCAGAAAGACTACGAATGTCCCAGACCCTTCAGGAATGAAAGTTTGAGCTACTCCAGCAGGCATAATGATGACCAGCTGAGGTGCTTGCTGAAAGCAGAGGGAATACAGTATGGGTAGAAGCAGCAGCTAGTTATTAATAGAAGCTATGACCACCTAACCAGTTATAGAAACAGGACAGTAATTGTCTTGAGAATTTCCTATTTTTTAAAGAATGTTTTTTTTGTGTGTGCATATATGTATGTGTATATGTATATATATATATATATATATATATATATATATAAAGCCAATATCTTCATTTTCATTACCCTCTTGTTTATCATGTAACATAAGATATATTGACTTTATGTCAGTATTATTAACTTTATACCACAGTATTTAATCTATGGGATATCAGGATGATATAGTTTGGATGTCTGTCCCCTCCAAATCTCATGTTGAACTGTAATCCCCAATGTTGGAAGTGGGGCCTGGTGGGTGTTTGGATCATGGGGGTGGATCCCTCATTAAATGCTTGGTGCCATCCTCATGGTAATTAGTAGTGATGCGTGGGTTCTTGCTGTATGAGTTCACATAAGACCTGGTTGTTTGAAAGATCCTAGAATCTCCTCTCTTGCTTCCACTCTCCCACATGACATGCCTGTTCCCCTTTGCCTTTCGCCATGACTGAAAGCTTCCTGAGGCCTCAGCAGAAGCTGAGCCAATTCTAGTGCCAAGTGCCATGCTTCCTGTACAGCCTGCAGAATGATGAGCCAATTAAACTTCTTTTCTTTATAAATTACCCAGCCTCAGGCATTCCTTTATAGAAACACAAAATGGTCTAATGCACAGAAGAGTAGACATCACCCAAGGACTTTATGTCTTCTTCTGGGGGAAGAAATAAGTGTATTTTCAGTTTTATGTAGAATTATATTATGGTAGGCAAAACTATCTCGTTACGGTCTTTATTTGGAGATTACAAATGGTTTAAAGGAGAAACATATAGGTGCCAAGTTGGCATGAAGTAAACTTATGATGGTTAATTTTAGGTGTTAGCTGGTCTGGATTAAGGGATACCTAGCAAACTAGTAAAGCATTATTTCTGGTCTGTAAGGATGCTTCCAGAGGAGACTGGTATGTGAGTCAGTAGACTGAGTGGAAAGATCCTCCCTTAACATGAGCAGACACCATCTACTTGGCTGGGGGACTGCACAGAACAGAAAATGAGAGAAACTATTTTCTCTCTCTTTCTGTTTGTGCTAGGACACCCTCCTCCTCCTATTCTTAGACATCAGAACTCCAGACTTGAGACTCCAGGATTTACCCTAGCAATTACTCCAAGTTCTTAGACCTTCAGTCTCAAACCTGAGAATTCACCCTAATTGAGGTGAATTTCATAGGTTCCCTGGTTCTGAGGCCTTCTGACTTGTACAAAGCCATGCTCCTGGAATCCTGGGGTCTTCAGCTTGCAGCCTGTTGTGGGACTTCTCAGTAATTTTGTGAGCCAAGTCCCCTAATAAATATCCTCCATATATCTCTATCATCTATCTATCTATCTATCTATCTATCTATCTATCTACCTACCTACCTACCTACCTATCATCTATCTATCTATCTATCCATCATCTGTCTATCTATCTATCTATCCATCCATCCTCTCTGGAGTACCCTAATACTATAACCCCTTTTTAAATGCTCTGCCAATTCCTAATTATTAGGGCTCTGCCTTCATGATCTAATGACCTCCCAAAGATTCTGCCTCCCCATATCATCACAGTAGGTTTCAACATATGAATTTTAAAGGGACACAAGCATTCAGTTTATAGCTTGTTCAAAAGTGGAATAGTTGAAATATATCAGCCTACAGTCAAAGTGACAACTCAGGAATGCTGATGAGTTGATGTTATTACAGCATTCATAATCTAAGGAAGTGTGATTTCCTCTCAAATTGTTAAGCTAGAGTAATAAACACACTGAGGCCAAGTGTGTAATAGGAAGACAGGACATCTGCTGGGGGCAAGGAGTATCTTGCTGCCTCTGCCCTTCCAAGATTAGGGCTCTTACACTAGAATCTCAAGGTCCTACACTTGACAAAATACCTCCCAATGTTTCTCAGCTTTTCCTCACACAAAAATTATCCTTAAGTGTAAAGTTACTTGACTGAATTATTCAGTTGGGAATAAGGAATTATAACTCTTGGGAAGTATCAAAACTGTTTCTATAAAGGTTTATATCAAAACTTGGTTGTAATGATCTTTGAGAGAAGGGGGCTAGAATTTGAAGATCACATATGCAGAATCCTTCTGTAGCCCTCTGTAAGAAGCCTATCCTTAGGAGATACATGAGCAACTATTTCTTCCAGGAGATGTCTGCATATACAAAAGAAGTAAAAGTTGGCAGATTCTTGCTCTCCAAAGCTAACTTGTAAGCCAAGAGAGGAATGTGGTAACCACAGAGCCCTAGTACAAAAAAAGCCTAGCAGATCAGAAGCCAATACCTAAATTATATAGGTGTGATATGGTTTGGATTTGGATTTGTGTTCCTGCCCAAATCTCATGTTGAATTGTAATCCCCAGCGTTGGAGGAGGAGTCTGGTGGGAGGGAATTAGACCGTGGAGGCAGATTTCTCCCTTGCTGTTCTCATCATAGTGAGTGAGTTCTCACAAGATCTGGTTGTTTAAAAGTGTGTAGCACCTCCACTTATGCTCTCCTTCTCCTGCCCCAGCCATGTAAAATGGACCTGCCTCTTCTTTGCCTTCCACCGTAATTTTAATTTTCCTGAGACCTCCCCACCCATGCCTCCTGTATATACAGCCTGCTGAACTGTGAGCCAATTAAACCTCTCTCCTTTATAAGTTACCAGTCTCAGGTAGTTCCTTCTAGCAATGTAAGAGCAGACCAATACAAGAAGCAATCATGTATGTGCAACCCGAACCACTGAAACACTAGCTAAACAAAGGAATTTGTTGAAAAAAAGACAAAGTGGTGAGCTGAAGAAAGTACTGGGCTTGGAATCAAAGAGGCATTGTTTAAACTCCTAGCTGTGTGACCCAGAATGAGTGATCTATTCTCTCTCAACATCAACGTATTTTCTGTAAAGATAGAAGAGAGATACTGATGTTCACTTAAGTAGGGTTTTATGAGGATTATCCTCACAAAATCCCTAGACCGATTTCTGTCACCAAGGAAGTACAAATGATTGGCAGTTTTTTTTTTTAATTCTTTTTTTTCCCCCATTTATTTATTTTATTGCATTTTAGGTTTGGGGGTACATGTGAAGAACATGCAAGATTGTTGCATAGGTACACACGTGGCAGTGTGATTTGCTGCCTTCAGTTTTTTTCATTCTCAATTTCTTGTGAGGAAATGGGGACTCTTTCAAAGTGTTGCAGATTTTAAAGCTTGTCCGGATTTTAAATCTCCATGTTTCAAAGAAGCACTGACTTAGGCATTTAGTGATAGAAAGGGCCCTTTGTTGAACATTGACTACACAGATGCATGAAGCCAAGTAATTGATATATATTCAGACATTAACATGTAATTTTATCATCTCTTCCATTTGAAAGATGAGAAAACTGAGGCTTTAGCTTGAAGCAACCCCATCAGTAGCCTAGCTGGGAACTAATAGAATCAGGATGGACTCCCAGCCTACCAGAATTCAGGGCCAATATATTCAACTGCTTTACTTTTTAGCCACAATAAATTCGTAGTTGAATGGCCCCATTTATTCTTATGCCCTATTTTTTCCTCCCCTGGCCTCTTTTAAGTATCTTTTTCTACAGTAAAGTCTTAACTCATTTGGAATTTGTGAGCACTCCGATGGCAGGCCTGCTATTACACATTGTTCAGCAAACACTTTCTTGCTATCTAGTGTAAATGAATGGTGCCGTACATGTGTTTGAACTACTTAAGGAAGGAAACTGTCCTCGAGTATGCTTAAGAATGTTAGAAGTACTGAATCACATACATGGGCTGATTAACAATTGTTCTTGTTTATTCATTAAATCAAGCTACCTCAAATGGGCAAAGCTGTTATCAAACTCATTTCCTACTATTTGTAATGCAGAGCTAGAAGTTGCCTTCAGGTTTATCTTTTCTATCTTTCTCATTTTACACCAATTGATGCTGGGACACAAGAGGTTAATGGTAGCTGTACAGTAGCAGCAGCAGCAGCAGCACAAGAGGTAGCAACAGCCATAATCATAGTAGTCACAGTAGCAGCACTAAGTGCTTACTATGAACTAGATACACTGTGCTTTCTCTGCATTATTTCACTTCTTCTTCACAAATATTTATGAGAAATTGACATTATTTTTATCTTATTTTTTAGATGAAGAAACAAGAATGTTAGGTAATTTGTTTAAGGTCAGTTACCCCCCAAAAATGGCACTAACATATCTGCATGATGTATACAAATGAAACATATAATATCAATACAGAATAAACAATTGAAATATAAAACGTCAACTGAATCTTTAAAGTATTGTCCCATTGGAACACCAAATACTAGCCCACATGAATTTGGTGAGTAAATATTTACTGAAATGTGCAAAATCATATAAGTATAGTTGATATACCTTATAAGGCTTAAAATGCAGAGGAGACTAAACTGACTGTGTGTAATTAGAACAAGAATCAGTACACTGTGACCCATGAGCAACATCCAGTTCATTGTTTTTGTAAATAAAGTTTCATTGAAACCACAGTCATACCCATTCATTTATTTATTGTCAGTGGCTGCTTTCATTTATGGTACATGTGCATAGGACATGTTACAACGGAGACCTTGTAACCTGCAAAACAAAAATATTTACTATCTGGCTTGTCACAAAAAAAAAAAAAAAAAAGACAAACTGTTGTTGACCCAGACTAGACTAACACCACCAGTTCTAGTGATGTACCTTCATTCTTCCCAGCTCTTATTCCAACCCCTCTACTGATCTGCAGAGACAACTGCTATTTCAAATTTTGGGTTTACTTTTACCTTGCTTATTTAAAAAGAAAAGTTTCAGCCCCTATGATTTCATTTACATTACTTTATATGGTTTTTCTTGCTTTGTTATTGAAGTACGCACATAAAATGAACAAATCATGAATATGTCACATGCTGAATTTTTACAAAATGAAAATAGTACTAGTAGTAGCGGTGGTGGTGGTAGCAAAAGTGTTACCCCATGTAGCCACTACATGGACCCATGTATAGTTCAGAATCTGGACCCCAGAATTCCCCCATATTCCTCCCAGTCACTAGCTGCTCCCCAAAGTAACATATTCTGACATCTATTACCGTATGTTATTTTTGCCTCTTTTTGGATCTGCTTAAAGATTAAAGCATTGTATATATTCAAATTTCCATATCATACTAATTTTTTTATGACTTAAAATTTTAAAAGATATATTGAAAAGTTCCACTACAATGGTAGATCGATGAATGTGTGTATATATATTTCTATCATATACACACCCCCCGATACACATATATATACACACATATATGTGTGTGTGTGTGTGTGTGTATATATATGTGTATATATATATGTATATATATATATAATTTTCTGAGATATATACAGTTTTATAATTACTATGTCTTTTTGGTAAATTGAACCTACCATCATATAATAATTTTTTATATTACTAATCATGCTCTTTATCATAAAATAAAATTGTCTTATAACTCAGTTTTCCTTTGTTTAGTTATGGTGTGATATGCCTGTTTCCATCATTTTTCTTTCTATCTGCCCATGGTCTTATGTTTTAAATGTGTGTTCTGTACACGTGATAGAGTTTAATATAAAAAAATTCTTATCTGATGCTGTCTTAAAATTGGCAAGCATAATCCATTTTAATTGTGATTACTAACATATTTGAACTGATTTCTACCCTCTTATTTTGTGCTTTCTATTTTTTAGATTTTTTCATTCTTTTTATTTTGTCTCCTTTACTGTTTTTCTTTTTTTGATTGATTGAGAGATTTGTTTTCCAACTTCATTTTTCCCTTTTAGTCTTTTGATAGTTATGTACTCTATTTCTGTCCGTTTACCCTTAACATCTTACTTATCCTTGGATTTAAAATAAATCAATAGGAAAAAACTCTCAGCTAGAAAACTTCACCCTGTTTTAAATGTTTTTCTTTCTTTAGTATGTAATGTAATATTTTAGAATCTACTTCCAAAGGGAATCTCTACCTTGGTCACTTTCAGGGACCTGTAATAACCAAGATACAGACTTTTATATTCCTTTTGTTGTTGTTGTTGTTTTCCAAACTCTCAACCATCCTTACAGTTGTTGGAACTTTAAAAGCATTCAAAGGATTGCTTTGGAAATGTGGAAAAAAAAATTGGCTTTTTGTAGCCAGACTCTGAGATTTCACAGAATATGGATAAGGCTCAGACAAGACTGCATTATGACCATGTTTGGAGCATGGCAGAGGCAAGACCACACTCTGCAGCCACCAGTGACTACACGCTGCCTCCTCTGACTGACATCAGTGATTTGTTGCTTCTTTACCCATGATAATTCTAGGCCCTTGTGATTTTTCTGCCTTCTAGATAAAATGCATTAAGATACTCAGTCACTAAACTACTCCTGTTTCTTGAAGAGCCTATAATCCAGAAAGAGCCCCCAATCCAGAAAGAGCCCCTGCTTCCTTAATCCCACCTGTAAATTAACCGTTCAAATAGAAATCCTATGAGATTTCTATTTGAACTAGCCTTCTATCCTTTTACTAAGTTGTTCCCATGCTTGCTCTAAAAGGTGTTCTCCCCTGCTGCAGAAAGTTAACAAATAACTTCTTTCGCCTGGTGTTTCTAGTGACTTTTGACCAAGGTGCTTGAATCACCTTGACCTTTTTTTTTTGAAATTTGTAAAATTGTTATTTGTGAAAAACATAAAAAAGAATAAGCCCTAGCTTTCTTGATGCTCTATACTCTTTCTCCTCAGAGGAAACTACTGTTAGAACTTTCTCTTCTATATTTTTTCATACAAGCATTATATATATTTATACATATATACAAACACACACAGAGCTTGATTTTTAATTACAAAATGTAAAACATTCAGAAATATGCACAAAACAAAATGTACAGCTCAATGGTTTACTATCAAGCAAACATTCATGTAATCACCACCCAGGTCAAGAACTCTGCCAGCTCCCTAAATGATCTTTATTTTTTAAAAGAATGAATATATAAGGTACATAAGTAATAATGAGATTATGATGGTATTTTTTAAAATTCTAATTTAACAAGGCTTCTAGAATAACCTATGTAAAAAGTCAAGTTGTTTTAATACAACATGCTTTGGGTAATAGGGTTTAAAAAAGCATGCACGCAATAGATATAGTCTCAGTTTTGAATATAGTAATTTGTGACTTACTAATGAAAGAGGCAACATGGCAGCATAGAAAAAAACATTAGCAGAAGAGCAACACTGGCTGGGTGTGGTGGCTCATGCCTGTAATCCCAGCACTTTGGGAGGCTGAGGCGGTTGGATCACCTGAAGTCAGGAGTTTGAGATCAGCCTGGCCAACATGGCGAAACCCTGTCTCTACCAAAAATACAAAAATTAGCCAGGTGTGGTGGCGGGCACTTGTAATCCCAGCTACTCAGGAGCCTGGGGCAGGAGAATTGCTTGAACCAGGAAGGCGGAGGTTGCAGTGAGCTGAGATCATACCACCGCACTCCAGCCTAGGCTATAAGAGTGAAACTCCATCTCAAAATAATACTAATAATAAATAAAAATAAAATAAATAAAAGTAAAAAAGAAGAACAACATTGTAGGGTAGACTTGATCATAAGTACCTTTTATGTGACTTGTCCTCCTTAAATCTTATTGTGTCCATTTGTAAAATGGATATATTAATCATCTCCCTGCTGATATCACAGTTTGGCTGATAAAATAACATAGGCACATCACTTACAGTTCATGTACAGAGATTTATCCATGTATATCTATAAATGTAACGTGTGACAGTGGTAGTTCTCAAACTTTGCTTCACATAAAAATTACTTGGGGAATTAAAAAAAAAAAAAAGGCAATGCCCATGCTAACTTAATCAGAATTCTGACAGTGAAATCTAATATTGATATTTTTTGAACACCTCAGATGATTCCAGAGTGCAGTCCAATTTGAGAACCGGTGGATTAGAGTAGTGCTTTTCAAACCTCAGTGCTCACACACATCAGTTTCAATTTTGCTAAAGTGTAGACTCTTATCCAGTAGGTCTTGAGTGGGGCCTGGCATTCTATGTTTCTAACAAGCTGCCAGATGATGCTGATGCTGCCCATCCGTGGACCATTATGGGTTAGGGAATACAGACTAAAAACAATGTCTTTAATAGACCAAAAGAGAAATAAAAAGTGTCAACACTTTCATAGCTCACTCAAGTTGATAGCAAAGCTGACATAAATTCTTAGTATCAGAGATAGTCACTACCAAAGAACCTGGCAAGGAAATAAAAACACATTAGTTGTGTACAAAAGAATGTTTGTGCTTATAATTTCTTCCACCTACCTCCTCATTTTCCCATTGGACTAGGAGGAAAACAAGCTGTAAAAGTTAATCATACAATTCAAAAGAAAACAGAAAAAGGCAAAAGAACAAAAAATTTAATGAACTTGGTTAAAAGGAATTAAGAAGTGTTAAGAAATTATTTTCAATTTATTTGGCAAAATAGAAAAAAATTAATATGTACATTTCATTGTTGCTACTTTTACTGTATACTTATAAATAATGTGATATTTAAAAAATAAGACATGAGCCAATATATGTTAATGCACTGTGAAATGTTCTGAGTTTACTACAAATAGATGCTTCATTAGGAGAATCATAAAAAGAAACTGGAAAGGCTCTGAGCATTAAAGAATCTTCCACATCCAGTGAGGCTATGTAATGAATATTTTAGGCAGTTCCACAGCTCTAACCAATACTGCCCAGAGACCAATTAATTGGCTTGAATCACAGGCCCAATTATAATCTCCCAAGAGAGATATTTTGCAAATAAAGTTTCAATATTGAGTGTCTACTATACACTAGTGTTAAAAGATACAAGCTAAATAAGGTGTGACCCTTGCTCTTCAGTAACTCATACATTTGGTAAGAACATTGTAATATCACTGCTAAAAATTAGACCCTTTCTGTTCTCCTCTGAGCTAGGAGTTTGGTCTCGGGCTTGCCATGTTTTTCTTTCTACCTCCCAGAGTTTTGCCAACAGCAGGAGACCCTCTTTGATTCCTGCTAATGTAATACACTTTGAGGACAAAGGGAGTAAGAAGATTAGAGTAGAAAATTCTTCAATTGTCTTGATCTGCCCAGTTTATGACCTGTTTCAGACACCATAAGCCAATTATTGATGAGATAATGAGACCAATTGTGAAATAGATGGAGGAGGCAGATAGGGCTTCTAATATCAGCTCCTTTCATTCCACCCCCACCTCACATGTATAAACTGATTGGCTTTGTTCCAAGGTTAAAATAGGTTTAACCAGTTTAACCCATTCTTTGGTGAACTGAACTTCCCTACTGTGTCAGCTCACTTTTTGTTGCTATAACAGACTACCACAAAATGAGTGATTTATTAGCAACAGAAGTTTATTTGGCTCACAGTTCTGGAGGCTGAGAAGTCCGAAAACATGGTGCCAGCATCTAGCAAAGGTTGTCTCATGGCAGAAGATGGAAGGTGGAAGTGAGCATGTGAGACACAGAGCACATGGGAGACAAACTCACCCTTTTATCAGGCACCAGCTTCTATAATAACTAACTCACTCCCATAATAGCAGCACTCATCATTCATGAAGATACAGCCCTCATAGTCTAATCACTAAAGGTTTGACCTCTTAATATCATCATAATGGCAATTAAATTTCAATATGATTTTTGGAGGGGACATTCAAACCAAAACATTGTTATGGTTAATATTAGGTGTCAACTTCACTGGATTGAAAGATGCCCACATAGCTTGTATTGTTTCTGGGAATGTCTGTGAGTATGTTGCCAGAGGAGACTGACATCTGACTAGCTCATGAAGAAGACGCATCCTCAGTGTGGGTGGGCACCATCCAACTGGCTCCCAGGGAGACTAGAACAAAGCAGGAGGAAGAAGGTAGGATAAGCTTGTTTGCTGGGTCTTCTGGTTTTCATATTTCTTCCATAGTGGATGCTTCCTTCTGTTCCTCCTGCTCTTGGACATCAGACTCCAGGTTCTTCGGCCCTTGGACTCTTGGACATACACCAGTGGTTTGCTGTAGGCTCTTGAGCCTTTGGCCACAGACTGAAGGCTGCACTGTTGGCTTCCCTACTTTTGAGGCTTTTGGACTCAGACTGAGCCACTACTGGCATCTTTCTCCCTCAGCTTGCAGACAGCGTGTCATGGGACTTCACCCTGTGATTGTATGAGCCAGTTCTCCTTAATAAACTCCTTTTCATATATACATATGTCCTATTAATTCTGTCACCCTAGAGAACCCAGACTAATACCAACATCCACCTACTCAAGGTGGAGCAGCCAGATGCCTGCGAGCCTCACACATGGGAACATTGCCATCTCCCGCATGCTTACTACGGGAAAAGCAGAGCAGAGGGAAAACAAGCACAAGAAGTGGGCAGTGGCCCAGAATGAGCAGTGCTATCTGAACTGCCAGTCACAGACTACCCCTGGCCCTCTGCCTGGAAATCACCCACCTATCAAACAAGTTATTCTTCACCCTGAGGACATCCTGCAAGTGATCCTCTAATCACCAGTGCCCTTGGGAAAAGAGGAGAGTTCTCTACACCTCTGGAAATTAGAGGAATAACTTTCTTTTTCAACAAAGCAAAGGCCTAGTGAATATCATTCCATTCTCTTTTACATATAGAAAGCACATTAATCCCTTTTTGCCACACTGAACTTGCCCTCCTGAACAGAACTGTCACCAGAGAACTTTGAGGAACCACCTGTAGTAGAGTCAATTCTGAAATGACTGAAAATAAATAACGAGTATTACATCTAAATCTACATGGATCTTGAGAAAACAATTCACATCGATGGAAAATAGCACAGAATGGGCAGTAAATGTATATCTTTGCTTAGACAGTATTTAAGTCAGTTATTTACAAACATTTTTTGCAGCATACACTTTTTCTACATAAAGGCTTAGGTGTGATACAGTGTAAAAATATAATGCCAAAATTGACTTTAAAAAGAACTGCTTTTCTCATCATCACTGGTCATTAGAGAAGTGCAAATCAAAACTACAATGAGATACCATCTCACACCAGTCAGAATGACGATTATTTAAAAAGTCAGGAAACAACAGATGCTGGTGAGGATGTGGAGAAATAGGAACGCTTTTACATAGTTGGTGAGAGTGTAAATTAGTTCGACTATTATAGAAGACAGTATGGCAATTCCTCAAGGATCTAGAACCAGAAATACCATTTGACCCAGCAATCCTATTACTGGGTATATACGCAAAGGATTATAAATCATTCTACTATAAAGACATATGCACATGTATGTTTAATTGCAGCACTATTCACAATAGCAAATACTTGGAACCAACCAAAATGCCCATCAACAATAGACTGGATAAAGAAAATATATGGCACATGTACACCATGGAATACCATGCAGCCATAAAAAAGAATAAATACATGACTTTTGCAGGGACATAGATGAAGCTGGAAGCCATCATTCTCAGCAAACTAACACAGGAACAGGAAGCCAAACACCACATGTTCTCACTCATAAGTGGGAGTTGAGCAATGAGAATACATGGATACAGGGAGGGGAGCATCACACATGGGGGCCTGTCAAAGGTTGGGTGCCGGGGAGAGAGAGCATTAGGACAAATACCGAATGCAAGTGGGGCTTAAAACCTAGATAATGGGTTGATAGGTGTAGCAAACCACTATGGCACATGTATACCATATCCCTATGTAACAAACCTGCATGTTCTGCATGTGTATCCCAGACCTTAAGTTAAAAAAAAAAAAGAACTGTTTTTGTTGAAGCTGAGGTAGGGATCCACTAACACCTGCTGCCTGGGTATGCCTCTGGCCCCAGAGAAGGAGTGACTTACTGGCAAAAGTGGGGGAAACCAGTCTTCCAGTCCAGGGCCTTTTCCACCTCATTTCCTCATCTACTGAAATACTGGAGGAGTATTCTCTTTAACTATAGGATTCCAGTCTTGTCTTTATCAACACAGAGAGAGCTTACCAAGGTATAACATGGACATCTGAAAGTTCCATAGTCTTTGTGGCACTCCCTAAAAAACAATAAAATCTAAACTCCTGAGCTCCTGTCTTGGCTTTATCTTTAACTAGCAAGTTGTGAAACTCTTATCTCAGTTTTCCCACATATAAAATGAGAATAGGAGGAAAATAATATCCTTATCATCATATAAAGTCAGCAGGTAATTTTTGAAAGTGCTTAATAAATGATTATGCTGGTGGTGATAACTATGTTGTTATTAAACAGAAAAAAATAAGTCTAAAGCATTGGCTCTTAATCATCTCTGTTGTTATGGATTGAATTGTGGCCCCCAAAATGATATGTTGAAGTCCTAATCCTCCGTACTGGTGAATGTGATCTCATTTGGAAATATGGTCTTTATAGATGTAATAAAGTCCAAATGAGGTCATACTAGATATGGGCCCTAATCCGGAAACTGGTGTCCTTGGAAGAGGAATATTTGTACACAGACACACAGGGAGAACAGCACAGGAAAAAGATTGGGAGCTCAGAAGGTGGAAAGAAGCAAGAAAGAATCCTTCCCTAGAGTCTTCAGAGAGAGCATGACACTGGTGACACCTTGATTTTCAACCTCTAGCCTCTGAAACTGGACAGAGTAAGTTTCTGTTGTTTTAAGCCTCCCTCATTGTTGTAATTTGTTGTGGATTCCTAGGAAACCAGTAAGTACAGCTGGATATCAAAATCACCCAGGAAACATTTTGAAAGACCGCATGTTTGGGTCTCATATGAGGAATTTTTGTGTGTGAGATTGAACGGAAACTAGAAAATCAATATTTCTCCTCAAAGCTCTTTAGATAATTCTGTTGTATAACCAGAATTGAAAATTGTTGGCATATAATACCATTGACATTTATATAAAGGTGCATATATCCTTATATACGGGTATAAATGTTTGAAATTGACAGTGAACTGTTTCAGAATGAGGGAAGCATCTTTTTTTTTTTTTTTTTTTTTGGTTTTGAAGATTATCAATTTTATTAAAGTGAAGCATCTTATTATCTTTCCTCATACTTAGTGGCTATGGTTTAGCATGCCATGACAGATAGGGCATATTAAAAGTAACACCTATTGAGCTAAAAACTGATTCTCCCTTAAGTGATTTACATGGGCTATCTCATTTAATCTTAATGCCAACACTCTGAGATAGATTCTGTTTATTCTGTTATTAGTACTCATTTTAGAACACCATGCTTCAGAGAGAAAAAGTAATTTTCCCAAGATCACATAGCCAATAAATGGGCAGAGCAGGAATTCAAACTCAGGCATTCTAACTCAAGAAGAAGCTCTCTTTGGAACAGCAAACCTTTCCTAAAATGTAGGATGTGCATGTTAGGTGCACACATTATTACTTTTGATCAATAAACTTGTGGTATGAAATAACATAGTGACATGGGTATTCTTATGCTAGGTGCACACGTGATTAGGTTTGATCAGTGAACTCGTAGTATGAAATAGTATTCTTGCTTGTATTCTCTTCCGTTCCTTCTGATCACCTGAATGAGAGAGTCTCAGAGTTTGGTGATAGTAGGTCTTTAACTCCTTTATAATATTTGTTAATGTTATCTAATAAGGAAATATATCTCAGCTTCCCAGCCTTCAACAGGCAATAAAGTCCAGCAATAAATAGTATTAATTTGTTTTCACCATGCTTATTTTTACAGTTTCCCTTTATTTATGGCAGATAACATTGATCTTTCATCTGTAGTACTGACCGTTACTTTTTAAATAAACCCATATATGTTTTAAATAGAGGAGTTTGTTTAAAGAAAAATATAAAGTAAATGTGAGTAATTATAATAGATCAAAATGGTCACCAATCTGAAAGTCTCATGAGGAGAATGTTTAACCAAGGGAAGGAAAGGAAAGACGCTGACTGTGCTTGGTTACTAATTTCCTGTGATTTTCAAAGAACTCCTGGAAGACACTGAGTAATGGAGGCCACTCAAGGGATCAATACTCCACTAATAAGCATGTGAGACACTCTAGGAAGGTCATACACTCCACAGTCTAGAGGCAGAGTCATTTGAGGATGGGGAAACAAGGAGGGCAGGCCCTTATATGAAGTGTAGCTGAGTACTTTTTTGAGACTTTCTTCATTCCCTCTTCCTACACATACATAGCTGTGGCTGCTGGAAGCCCAATTTATATCATCATATGCCCCTTTCTCCTTGTCTAATGCTTATTAAGCAGGGGTTGAAAACTGTCACAAGCTGAGCCCAATACAAAATACCTCTCACTGAAATTTAGCACTGAAACAAGAGATACTATTCACTTTTTATCATCTCCTGAACTAGAAGGATAAATAAACCAGAGAGCTGTGCCATGACTAATTTTTGCTATAAGCACAGAAAAATAGAGGAAGTCAGTCCTCAGAGAGAAAAAAATAACACAGGCCCATAACAAAGAAAGAAGTAGGAAGACTCTAAAGGCTCATAAAGCCAGGCAGGATAATCTCTGGTTAACAGTCATTGATCCTAGGAAGTTCTGATTACCAGTTTGCTGTGTAGCACATTAACTTAAAAATTTGTGCCTTAAACAACAAACATTTTATTATATCATGATTTTATGGGTTAGGAATTAGGGCAGAGCTTGGTTGGGTGGTTCTCTTGTTTTCTGTATCACTGGCTGAGGTTACTCAGTGGTACTTAGCTTTTGGACAGTCTGGTCTGGAGCACCCAAGATGGCTTCACTCATATGTCTTGTGCCTTGGTGGAGATGGTAGGATGATTCAACTGAGAATGTCAGCCTGACCATCTACATGTGGCCTCAGTATTATGACAGTCTCAGAGTAGCCAGGCTTCTTTCAAAGGTCTTCAGAATTCCCCTCAAAAGAATTCTAAAAGAGAGAAAGTGGAAGCTGCCACTCCTGGAAGGTCAAGACTGGAAAGGCACTGCATTCTCTTCTGCCGCATAACTAATGAACAAATTCACTGGGTTCAGTTCAGATGCAAGAGGAGGGGAACTAGCTTGCCCTCTCAGTGAAAAGAGTTGAAAGAAATGTGTAGCCATCCTTAATCCACCACATGGTCCTTCACGATGGCTGGCTGTACTTAGGTTACCTGAGGTTGTTCTGTGCCCACAAAGGAGGTAGCGCATTTCAGGTAAGCTAGTTTGAACTGCCTCTATTAATTTTTAGTTATATCAATGAATCAGTTACTAGCACAGTGTTTTGCATCTAGGTGGCACTCAGAAACCCTGTGGAGGAAGAGCAGTGAGCAAAAAACTAGGCTTATAAGAACAAGTTTAGGAGTTTAGAGTCTGTTGCTAGATAGATAAAGGTTCAAATGCTAGTTTTACAACTTTCTAGTTTTGTAACTCCAAATAAGTTACTTTCTCTCAGCTTCAATTTCCTTATCTGCAAAGGGGAAATAATAGAGTGCCTACTTCATTCAGTCATGACAGACTCAAGGGAGATCACACACATAAAACTCTTAGCACAGTGCCCAGCGCATAGCACCCATTTGAATGTTGCCATTACTATTCTCATTAATTGTCAGAATTTCAACTCCTAAGAGAATGATTATATACTCAGGAATATACAACCTAACTGAAGGGACAGAACATCTCTACCAATAGAAAAATAACATTACAGCCAGGACTAAATTAGAGAATCGTAGAGAATTTATTAAAGGAGAGGACAATATTATATATTAGACAGTCAGAAAAGGTTCCAAAGTCAAGGTCATTTTTGTGTTCAGCTTTATAGGATGAATAGTGTTTGGCAAGAGTAGAGGCAAAGAGAAGGAATTCCAGGCAGTTAGAGTAGAAGCGGCAGAGATTGCCGCAGGTGAGAATGCTC
>NW_016108122.1:35933-36812 GCF_001604975.1 Cebus imitator | reverse complement strand
ATCTATGTTCATCATGGATATTGGCCTGAAGTTTTCTTTTCTTGTTGAGTCTCTGCCGGGTTTTGGAATCAGGATGATGTTGGTCTCATAAAATGATTTGGGAAGAATTCCCTCTTTTTGTGTTGTTTGGAATAGTTTCAGAAGGAATGGCGCCAGCTCCTCTTTGTATGTCTGGTAGAATTCGGCTGTGAACCCATCTGGACCTGGGCTTTTTTTGGGTGGTAAGCTCTTAATGGCCTCAACTTCAGACCTTGTTATGGGCCTCTTCAGGGTTTCAGCTTCTTCCTGGTTTAGGCTTGTGAGGAGGCAAGTGTCCAGGAATTTATCCATTTCTTCCAGGTTTACTAGTTTATGTGCATAGAGTTGTTTGTAATAATCTCTGATGATGGTTTGAATTTCTGTGGGATCTGTGGTGATATCCCCTTTATTGTTTTTTATTGCATCAATTAGGTTATTCTCTCTTTTCTTTTTTATTAATCTGGCTAGTGGTCTATTTTGTTGATCTTTTCAAAAAAACAGGTCCTGGATTTATTGATTTTTTGAAGGGCTTTTTGTGTCTCTATCTCCTTCAGTTCTGCTCTGATCTTAGCTATTTCTTGTCTTCTGCTAGGCTTTGAGTTTTTTTGATCTTGCTCCTCTAGCTCTTTCAGTTTTGACGATAGGGTGTCAATTTTAGATCTCTCCTTGCTTCTCATATGGGCATTTATTGCTATACATTTTCCTCTAGAGACTGCTTTAAATGTGTCCCAGAGATTCTGGTATGTTGTGTCTTCATTCTCGTTGGCTTCGAAGAACATCTTTATTTCTGCCTTCATTTCATTGTTTATCCAGTCAACATTCAAGAGCAAGTTGTTCAGTTTCCATGAAGCTGTGCGGTTC